>NC_092339.1:202343030-202646060 GCF_046630445.1 Rutidosis leptorrhynchoides
AAAGATATTTTACTTAAAATAGTACATGTTGTATATAACTCCAGTTTTATTAAGAACTTCATTTCTTTTTATATTGTCACCTTAAACGACTCGAATTTCTATAAAGTTTTGATTGCTTGTTCATATAAAATTTTCGTGTTATTATACACCACATATTAATCACAATTCCTCTCGTCCTCTGAAACTTATCATTAAGTTCATCATTCAAAACCCTCTGTTCTCATCAACTATTTCATTTAAGGTTGACCGTTGAGGAGTTTCTACTTCCGATATTTCATGGCTAAACCGTAACACCCTCGTAAATATCAATTCTATAATTCAATATTCTGTGGCATTTATGTGGTTACTCCAAATATTTCTTCCTTCATGGGTTGCAACTGGACATTATCCTAGTCAAGTTTCGATCCCTGATTTGACTTGTAACTGAAATCATGATCATAAAGTTACATTCTACAATGTGCTATCAAAAACTATTTCCAAGGATAAGTTCGCATGTATTATAATCGTTTGTTAATCTTTCATACCATTCTAAGGGCATCTTAGTAATTATGGCTTGCTTTGCATATAAGCCTGATTAGTGACTCCTCAGCTGGAATCTCGTTTCATCTATTCACATTAGATATTTCTTGAAAACCAAATGTATCATGTCTATGGTTATCTTCCGAAATTTGAAGTCGGTAACATATCTAACAAACACAAGCCATGCATCAAACTACATGGTTGTGATCTCCAAGTACTTCTCTCTGATTGTCTGCCCTAGTAAGGCGACATAATCACACAATGGTTTTAAATAAGCTTAGTAATATTCATGGCACATTTTAGGTATCTGATTTACTGAAATGCTTGTAACATCACAATCCCTTTTGAGGAAATCTTGTCAGATGACCCTCATGTTATCCCTTTTAATTACCTCCGCATTGATAATAAAATGCACTTCATAGAAGAACCTGTAGAAGTTGTGGATCGTGAGATCCAAACGCTTAAAACAGGATAACAGTTCCTATTGTCAAAATCCATTGGAATTCACGTAGAGGCCCCGAGTATACCTGGGAACGTGAAGACCGAACGAGACGAAATTATCCTCATCTTTTCTCAACCAAAACTTCGGGACGAAGTTTAAATTAACGGGGAGGTACTATAGCAACCCTCACTTTTCCCTTCTGAATTTACCAAATTACCCTTAGGGTTTCAATGTCATACTCTGTGTATTAGCATTAGAGTTGTTATCCAGATATAATAAATGCTCGTATAATAAATGCTCGTAATTAATTAATCATAAACCTTAACCCTAATATTTATTACTAATATTATAATAAATATATAAGTATGTATTAATATTTATAAATAATATATAAAAGTGTATTTATGCAAAATGTAAAAGTTTTGTGTTGATAAAAGTAAGTAATTATAAAAGTAATAATATAAATAATTATGTTATAAGAAATACCGAATATATATTTATTTAATAAAACCGGTTAATAATAAATAAATAATAAATAAATAAATAAATAAATACATATATATATATATATATATATAAATATGGTCGAAAAAAGTAAAAAAAATGATGATAAAAGTCGGCCACCAAAAATAATAAAATAAAATAAAATAAAAAGAGAAGGAATTAATTTTATAAAAGGAAAAGAATTGTAATTGTACTCAAATTGTAATTACTTCCTCTCCAAGTATTTTAATCCTATAAATACATGTTAAAGCCTCATAATTTTTTTATAAAATCTCTGGAGCCTCTTAAACCCTAATAAAATTTTTAAGTTCTCCATCTTTTTCTTTTATATTTTTATCGATTTCTTTATATATATATATATATATATATATATATATATATATAT
The DNA here is from genome assembly GCF_046630445.1 of Rutidosis leptorrhynchoides. Classification (NCBI taxonomy): domain Eukaryota; kingdom Viridiplantae; phylum Streptophyta; class Magnoliopsida; order Asterales; family Asteraceae; genus Rutidosis; species Rutidosis leptorrhynchoides. The sequence continues at coordinate 202,344,881 of NC_092339.1, forward strand.
ATATATATATATATATATATATATATATATATATATATATATATATATATATATATATATATATATTTCCGATCGGCTTCTTTTGTTACATAAATCTTTATAAATTAATTTAATACATAAATAAATAATCTAAAGGTTTTCAAATCATTATTTTATATAAACATAACTTGGAAAAATATTTTTTCGAAATTATAATCAGTATATGTATTTTTTTTATAAATTAAAAACAGTTTATATGTGTATATATATAATCGGTATATGTACAAAATTAAAAAAAAAATAGCTATGAAACATATAAATTCGTGGAAACAATTTTTCCAGAACCTAATAATGTTATAAAGATAATCTAATTCAAAAACTATATTTTTATGATGTATTATCTATTTAATATAATTATATTAATCGGCTAGGGTTTATATAAGCTAAAATTAATAAAAAAAAACTAGCAAACGATTTCAAAAAGTGAAACAAAAATTTTCATAACTTCGTTTTAATGTATAAAGTGTTTTGGAATTGAAAACTTAATTTATTTGCAGTTTTAAATAATTATTACATTTTTAATATTGAAAATGATATACATATATGTAAAATATAGTAATAATTCATATAAAAATATAAGAACAGTAGGTTTTGCATTAAAAAGTATTTATAACAGTGTTAGATAATGTAAAAATAATTATAGTAGTTTTTTAAATTTTATTTATAATTAAAAACGAATTTAATAAGTACTAAATATGGAAACTATATAAAATTCGTAATAAATAGAAAAAGAGTAAATATAATAATTATAAAAATTTTACTAAGTTTATAAGTATGTAATAAAACTTCAAAAAATATAAAATCATATTTATAAGTAAATTTAGTATTTTAATTGATTTTTGTAAAGTATTTATATAAACTGAGAGAAAATAAGAAAATAAATACAAAATAAATACTAAACGAATTAAACTAGTTTTTATAAAAATTTTATACAATCATTAGGTTACATAGATACTAGAAAAATTATTAAAACTTATTTATTAAGTACTTATCTATTTTATTTAATTAATTCCATTTATAATGGATAAAGTACAAGAAAATATAAAATAAATAATAATATATATATAATTTTCGAAATTATATTTTTACAACTTATTTATAGTATATAGAACTTATAAAAATTATAAAATTTATTGTTTAAGTCGAATTAGTATTTTATGCATATAAATAACTTTGTTTCCATATAAACCAAGAAGATAAATAAGGAAATAAACACAAATAAATATAAAAACAAGGTAAGATAATTTTATAAAATTTTCTGCAGGTTTATGCACTAAAGGAAACTTATAAATTATAAACTTTATTATTTGATAATTATTTTAATTAAAAACGAATTTAGGAAGTATATATCTATTTTCGGGATAACTATAATACATATAGATTATAATAATTAATATAATACATATACTTTATAAAGTATATAATATGGATTATACAAATATATACTTTAATAATTAATTTATATTAAATATAATAACATAATAAATCTTAACTTATATATACTTAATATAATATAACTATTAATATATAACATGTAATACAACAAGTACTTAAATACTTAATATATCATAACTATTAATATATATTACTATTTAATTAATACAATACAAATAATTAAATAATATTTATATAATATATAATATTTATTATATATATATATATATAACATGTATTAAATGTATGTACAAGTAAAGTGTTGTATTCCTATACACACATACAACTAGTTAATACTATAATCATAACGATAAAGATATGTTTAGTCAATCCTTAATGTACCTAGGATTCTTCATTTGTCAATTGGACATTTCTGATTAAGCCTATATATCTCTAGGTTGAAGGCCTGGTATATACTCTCGTTCATTTCATTCGTGGAATTATCTTCATCTTCGATTTAAGGTGAACTTCATAACCCCACTTTTTAACATCTTTATATACTTATTTTGAACTTTTGGGGTGAGACACATGCTTGCTTTTAAACTGTTTTACGCTTAGACACAATTACTCAAAAACTTTATTTTGATTAGTTCAAACTGTGCTAACATGCTTTAATTCATGCTAAATCCCTACCATGATATCGTTAATTGCTAGAATTTTGGCAAGCTTAGTTATTGTGAGTAGCGCTATTGAGAGTGACGTCTCTATCCGGATGACCGATGGTCAATGGATACATAATAATGATTCAACGACACGAACGTGTTGTGTTTTCAAGACCCGTCCTAATCCATCTGGACGAAGTCCATCTAACAAACCGTCCTAATCCATCCGGACGAATACATTACATTTGGTTACATCGCGAGGTACTTGACCTCTATATGATACATTTTGCAAACATTGCATTCGTTTTTGAAAAGACAATTTTTCATTACATCGAAAGTTGACGGCATGCATACCATTTCATAATATATCTAACTATAATTGACTTAATAATAATCTTGATGAACTCAACGATTCGAATGCAATGTCTTTTGAAATATGTCATGAATGACTCCAAGTAATATCTCTAATATGAGCAAATGCACAGCGGAAGATTTCTTTCATACCTGAGAATAAACATGCTTTCAAGTGTCAACCAAAAGGTTGGTGAGTTCATTAGTTTATCATAACCATTCATTTCCATCATTTTAATAGACCACAAGATTTTCATTTCTCATAAATATACGTCCCTTGCATAGAGACAAAAATCATCCATATGGATTGAACACCTGGTAACCGACATTAACAAGATGCATATAAGAATATCCCCATCATTCCGGGACATCCATCGGACATGATATAAAAACTCGAAGTACTAAAGTATCCGCTACAACGGATGGGGTTTGTTGGGCCCAATAGATCTATCTTTAGGATTCGCGTCAATTAGTAGACTGGTTTACTAATTCTTAGGTTACCAAGTAAAAGGGGCATATTCGGCTTCAATCATTTAACCATATAATGTAGTTTCGATTATTTGTGTCTATTTCGTAAAACATTTATAAAAGCGCATGTATTCTCAGTCCCAAAAATATATATTGCAAAAACATTTAAAAAGGGAGTAATGAAACTCACTCTACAATATTTTGTAGTAAAAATATTCATACTACGATACTGAACAATGCAGGGTTGGCCTCGGATTCACGAACCTATATCATTTGTATATTCGTTAATACATATCCATGTAATCGAATTTATATATCTTTAGTTTTGTATTAAGATTAATATTTATATTTATATATATATATATATATAATTTTATTAATTCTTATCATATATTATAATGTTAATTTGACATATAATTTAATTAACGTTATATTAATATAGATGACATTATATTAGTTAAAACGTAATATTATGTAATATTAGTATACTTATATAATAAATATATTCTTATAAAATTTTCTTTGGTTTGAAAAGTATTTATGATAATAGTACTAGAATGAGGATATTAACAGTTATAATACTAATGATAATGATAATGATAATAATAATAATAACTTCAGTAAAGATGACAATTTTGACAATAACGATAGGATAAAATGATAGTTTTCTTAAAGATAATATTTTTAACAATAATAGTACTTTTAATAAACATAATACTTTTTAATAGAAATTTAACTAATCATATTACTACCAATACTAATATTAATGTTAAATGATAATTCTAATACTAACTATTACTAATAACGGTACTTAGTACTAGGATTAATTTTAATGATAACCAGTGGATAATTTTTAGTAAAATGACAATAGTAATAATAATTTTTAATACTAACAATACTAATAATGATAATATTACTAGCAATAATACAATAATAATAATAATAATACTAATAATAATAATATTAGAAATGATAATACTACTAGTTTTTCTTTCCTAAATGATACGTAGTAATACTAATAGTAATAATAATAATGATAATATCGTAATTTACATTAATGAAGTTAATGATATCAATAATAATAACTAATAAAATGATCATAATTTAATAATATAACAACAATAATAACAATTAATAATAATAATAACAATAATAATAATAATAACAAAAAATAAAGATGGTAATAAAAACTACCTTCCAAGACTTTTAGTAAAAAGAATGCCACGAACCGGGCTCGAACCCAGGACCTCTCATAAACTCGCTAACCCCCTGAACCACTCGTCCAATTTAGTTTTTCTGATTTATATCCAAGCTAGATTTATTTAAACGTGTTTTCTGTTATCCCTTCTTCTACACTGAACCAGTCTACCATAGTATATACATATATATATCAAACTCAAATTAACAAAATACTAATTGTATTAGAAAAGGTAAATGAACCAAAAACGATTCATAAGAAACGATTTTGATTAATCAGTCGAAAGAAAAGAAATAAAAAATAAAAATAAAAAACATGTTGCTGTATCGAAGAACACATATCAACTCAAATTCCAATTTCGAAATTTTGTATGTTTTAGACCAAAATTAAAACACGAAAAAGGTTGTAAATCCATCATAGAAACTTTCTGTATACTCAATTTCATCCAAATCATCAAAAATAGTTTGAATTTCTTTATGAACTATCTGTTTGACTTTTTACAATAAAGGTTTGACTAACAAATTAACAATCCATTTGTTGAATTAAAACTTGAAAAAAATTCAGAGTGCTTCACTAGATGATCCTTAACAACTCTGTATTGTTAATTTTTGAAAACTGAATTGCATTCAAATTATAGCAAAAAGATATGGCGACAGAGGACAGCGTTTTTATTTCTTTATTAAAATTTCTGCTTTTCTTTAACTAATCATAGCAGACGATATACATATAGGGAAAGTGAATGATTTAAGCAGTAACCAGATTTGATCAAAGTTGTTTGTATTGTTGAATGGTCGACAATAAATCACGGACGAGTAAGCAGAGAGCAGAAGTAGAAAAAAAATAAACTAAAAAAATTAATGGGGACACGTTTATATCTGCTTTTTATACGGATTAAATTACATTACTAATTAATAATTATGTTAATAAATATAATTCCATTAATATTAATAATAATAATAAAAAATACTAATAATACAATAATAATACTAATAATGATATAAATAATTAAAATATTGATAATAATAACTTTTAAATTTATAACAATAATGTTATTATTATTAATAATAATAATAATAATACCAATTATAATAATACTAATATTATTAATAATCATAATAATAATAATATTAGTAATAATAATAATAATATATCTACTTATATATATCAAATTCGTATATAATATTAATAACACTAGTATTGATGTTAATATTGAAAGTAATAACAATATTATTATAACAACTATATTTATACTTGTAATATTTAATAATCATATAATATTATATCATAACTTTTATTTATTAATTATTAATTATAAATTATAATATACTTGTAATGATTATGATATCATATATATTTATATATATATTCACTTTAAACTACACTTAATTATTTGTATCTATTTTTACATATTTGATCTTATTATATTTTATTTCTTTCAATTATTATTTATACATTTACATTTATTTTCATATATATAAATATTTTTATTTACAAACAATGATTCGTGAATCGTCAGGAATAGTCAAAGGTTAAAAGTTTTCCATGTAAACAATTCAAGATTTTGATATTCAATTAAATTATCTTTGCTTATCGTGTCGAAAGTAAATAAAGATCAAGTTTAAATTTAGTCAAAAATTTCCGGGTCATCACAGTCCATATTGATTACAAACGATTCACAATAGTTGATTACATCGCGAGGTACTTGACCTCTATATGATAAATTTTACAAACATTGCATTCATTTTTAAAAGACAAACTTTCATTACATCGAAAGTTGACGGTATGCATACCATTTCATACTATATCCAACTATAATTGACTTAATAATAATCTTGATGAACTCAATGACTCGAATGCAATGTCTTTTGAAATATGTCATGAATGACTCCAAGTAATATCTCTAATATGAGCAAATGCACAGCAGAAGATTTCTTTCATACCTGAGAATAAACATGCTTTCAAGTGTCAACCAAAAGGTTGGTGATTTCATTAGTTTTTCATAATCAATCATTTTCAATAATATAATAGACCACAAGATACTCATAATTAGAAAACAATCTGTGCAGGTCTATTCCTGCTGTAAAATCATTCCTATGAAGAACACCGGAACCTTTCAAACAACTCACCAACGGTAGCTAATGCGTAGTGCAATGACAAAATCATCTCACCGTGGTAGTTAATACAATATAATTCTTACAACAGGGGCTAATGCGTACGCAATGCAAAATCATCCCTCCGAGGGTAGCTGAAACGGGGGCTAATGCGTACGCAATGCAAAATCATCCCTCTGTTACCAACTACAAAGTCGACAATAATACAATACAATACAATACATCGGTAGCTAACGCGTAGTGTAATGACGAAATCATCTCACCGATGGTAGTTAAAACGGTAGCTAACGCGTAGTGCAATGACGAAATCATCTCACCGTTACTAACTACTAAATCGAACCTTTGAATCCAAATAATTCTATCATAGAATGTAGTTTTTGAATATTTGTGTCTATTTCGTCAATCATTTATAAAAGCAGTTCATGTATTCTCAGTTCAAAAAAATATATCTCAAAAGCATTTAGGAAACTGTTATAAAAACAACGCATGTATTCTCAGTCCCAAAAATGTAAAGAGTAAAAGGGAATCAAATGAACTCACAATACTGTATTTTGTAGTAAAAATACATATAACGACATTAAACAATGCAGGGTTGGCCTTGGATTCACGAACCTATATTATTTGTGTATATATATTAATACACATAATCGCAATCAAATAAGTTTATATATATCACCTAGTAATGATATCATTTTTATAATAATAATATACTTATATTTCATATATTCCTTTTATATAATAAAATATTTTGTTATGTTATATGTGTTAAATATATATATTTATGTATTTCATTTGTTTATCAAAATAGGATTTCAAATTATACTAAGTTAATATTACTAAAAACCATGATAATAACATTAATAATATACGTATGTCAGTAATAACTCTATTAGTGATAATAACAATGATATTAATAACAATACTTGTAAACATATTAATTTTACTGTTAATGACAGTTATAATATTGATTTTAGTAATTACATAATAATAATATTCGTGATCATATAAGTAATAATACTTATGTTAATATTAACAATTCTATTATTTGTAAAAAGATACTAATACTAATATTTACGAAAATAATAATAATTTATATTATTTTCATATTGAATATAATAATAAACCTTTTCATCATAATGATAATAATATTAAAGTTTTAAAATTAATGATAATATCATAACTAATATTCATAATAAAAATAATAATAGGTATAATACTTAATATTAATAATAATAATAACACTCCTACTTAATAATAATAACAAATAATAATAACAACAACAACAATAATAATAATAATAATAATTAATAACTAATAATAATAATAGAATTTAAAACTACCTCAAGTGATAAGCCTTCAAAAAAAAAAAAAAAAAATAAACGCCCACGCACAGGCTCGAACCCGAGACCTCCAACTTATACATAAACCCTCTAAACCACGACTCCATTTCTGTCTTTCTCAAATATATTGCATCCTAAATATATTTTTCTATATCCTATCTGTGTTTCTTTATTTCCTCTTCTTCTCAGAATCAAAGCAACAGAGTTCAATCCTAACCTCCATCTAATAACAATATGAATTATAATTTGCTATTGAAACATAATCTATCTATTTTGATGATTTGATTTAATCAGAAAAAAATATAACTGAAAAAAAAACAGTCTGAGGAAACACGACTTAGAACTCAACCCTTGATTTTGAATTTGGAGACGTTTTAGACAAAGTGTATAACATGAAAAAGGTTTTAATTTACTCCTATAAACTTTCTCAATCCATAACTTAACTTATAACATAAGAACGAATTCAAATTTCTCGATTACAAACTGTTTGACTTTTTTTGAGATTTATCTTTGACTCAAAAATCGGAATTCGATAGAAAGAATTTGGAGATAAAATTTTGCAGATAGTTAGAGTAAAAGGATCCTAACAAGACTACATTAACACAATTTGAAATGGGATTCAAATTAAAACTATTATAAATTGAAAGAGAAGCAGGGGACGGGACTGTGTTCTTGACTCTTTCTGTTCAAAACTAAGTCGATACAAGCTTTTTATTTGATAATTGATAATGATAAAGAAATAACCGAATGACTCTCCCATTATACCATTGTTCAATGGGTTGTTTTATAGTAAATTAAGGCGACAAAAAATTATTCGATCAGGTACTAAAATTAAATAAAAAAATAAAAATTGAATTTGATGTAACTCGATTCATTTGTTTGTATACTGATCTGAGATTGACCTCTAATCAACCTAGGGACAGAAACAAAACTTATCTACAGATTGAGAGATTCATCAAACTGAATTGTACGATCTTTCTTGATTTTTTTATATATAATATAATTAATATTAATAATTATTAAGTATAATTATAGAAATAATAATAATACTTTTAATATCCTTAGTAAAATTTATAATAATATAAATAAAATAATACTGTTAATATTAATAAAACTCAAGATAATGGTAATTTTAAATGAAAATAATATTTTCCTTTTTAGTAATAATAATATTACTAATTAATAATAATTATATTAATAATAATAATCATAATATTATTTATGAGATAATACTAATAATACATTTAAAGATAGTTATAATGACAATAATAATATGATGATATTAGTAATAACAATGATAATTTCAATAAATTCAGTAATAATAAAAATGGTAATAATAATAATATTATTAATAATACTAATAATAATAATAATTACATTCATAATAGTAAATAATAATGATACTAAAAAGAATAATAATAATAATGTTATTAATGATAATAATAATAATAATAATAAATTGTATTATTTACTAATAATAATAATAATAACATTAACATAACAATTTACATGTATTTTACTTCCATATATATAATCTTCTTAATAGATTTTAATATTACTATTTATTATGATATCTTTTAAATATATAATTTTATTTAATCCTTATTATTTATTAATTATATATATATATATATATATATATATATATATATATATATATATATATATATATATATATATATATATATATATATATATATATATATATATATATATATATATATATATATACAATATTACATATGTATAGATTTCATATGTATTTACATATTTATTTATACATCGATGTTCGTGAATCGTCGGGAATAGTCAAAGGTCAAAAGTATACATGAACACAGTTCAAAGTTTTTGAGACTCAACTTTACAGACTTTACTTATCGTGTCGAGATCATATAAGAATTAAGTTTAAATTTGGTCGAAAATTTCCGGGTCGTCACAGTACCTACCCGTTAAAGAAATTTTGTCCCGAAATTTGAGTGTGGTTGTCATGGTTAACAATAAATATGTTTTCATGACGAATATGAATTGATGAATAGAATTTTATCATCATTGAGTAATAAAGATAAAATAATTCGATTATTCGAAATGTATGAGTGAAGCTATCACAAAAGATTGAGATAGAGATTTTATTTTTGACGTAGTCACGGTGGATTTTCCGGAATTCAAGGGATTTTAAAGAAATCTTTGAAATCTAAATAGGATCTGATTCTTCGGGATTTAAGGAAATTAGGATCCTCTTTGATTAAATGGGATAATCTGTCTTGATTGCTCTGTCTGATATTTCACTATAAATCCACCCTCTTCGTTTCCTTTATATTTTGGAGTTCCATACTTTTGTTTTCTCTTCTCGACTTTAAGTCAAGCGAATAATGGTTCAGAATTCGTAAATATAAAGTTTCAAATGAACATGACTAACATTCTAAGAGAGAAATTGTAATAGTACGATCTTGATTGGTTAAATTACCAGTATTCAAGAGAAAAGATAGAACTATTAAGAAAATATATTCTCGATTTGTTTAGAGATTAGGTATAATGTAAGAGTCGTATAATATGGTACATGATGACGTTATAATCTGTGAATCATCACGTTCCATTAGAAACTCAGCATGATTTACTGTAATATAATCACATTGATCAAGTGTCATTATATTATATTAAATCATGCGTCAATTTCCAACACTACTTCAAAAATGTTCATATTTTAAATTCGAAGGTTCACAGAAAATAGAAACTAAAACAGTTTCCATTTATTATATAATACAGATAGCGCAGAGAGATAATTAATATCAGAAAAGAATATTTATGAAGATATTTTCAGAAATATTGAGGATATTAATAAAGAAAGATACGATGATATCTTAGTATTTCTAATATCGATGGATGATGGATAAAAATTGTCCGCAAGAGTTTAGAGTCGGAAGCAAGGTATTCGTTAATGACTTCAGCAGGTACTGAATCATTTGGATTCTTTGAGGGCAGGTTTAGTCTTTGTGATTTGTCCACAGCCTCCTTCATGGTTTGCTTAATCCATTTTCCAGTTCCAACTTTTCTGAGCTTTGCAAACACACTTATTCTTTATCTTTATACCTTCGACTGTTAAGGTCGTGTACAGTTTTTGCTGCTGTATTCAGCTTTTTCAGAATTTGAAGTATTGATTTGTAGACTGGGTGCTTTTCAGAATTTCAGAATGGAAGATCATAATTCTAAGAGATAAGGATTTTATGTATACTTATAACTGTTGATGTAGATATGCTGCGAGATTTCAAAATACTGATTGCTAATTCCCGGTAATTGTTATAGTAATTCTCGTTATAAGATGTAAATGAGTAGATGATAGGGTTTCACTTAATGTAATGATTTTTCGGAAAGTCCAAGATTAATGAAGTTGCTGGTAAGTTTACTGCTAATGTGGTGGACTATAAACAGTTTATCGGTAATAATGACGGAAGGCAACTTATATATCAAGGTTCTAATAGTGCTTATTCGAATGAAAAGTCAAAATTGATTTGTTGAAGCTGTGACAAAACTGTCTAATTTGAAAAGGAATTGCAAAGTTATTTTCGGTAATAACAATGCTAAAGGAATTAGCACAGCTACGTGTTAGACATTTACTCAGTTTCCAAGAGTTTTTCAGGTGCATGCCCATATGCATAAGTTCTTCCTTTTGTAAATGAAGTGCGGTTGGTTTATTCTCTTGATTGGGGTGTTTTCGAGAATCATGAAAGGTTTAAACGCAGATTGAAATTGTCAAGATACAAATGAGGTTTAAGATGAAATCAAGTGGCAAACTTGAAGATATGTTTAGTTTCATATGTTATAATCAATATTTTAATTCATTTTAATTGTCCAATGTTATTAGTCCACAGTCGATAGTCCACAGCTAACAGTCTAATAATTCATATATGATTTAATATATAATATTCGAATTAATTAATACGTATCGTGACCCGTATACATGTCTCAGACTCGATCACAACTCAAAGTATATATATTATTTAAGAATCAACCTCAACCATGTATAGCGAACTCGAATATTACAGCGTATAGAGTGTCTATGGTGATTCCAAATAATATATATAGATGCGTCGATATGATATGTCAAAACCTTGTATGTGTGTCCTGATATTTAAAGTGCGTAAAATAAATACAGAAATTAAATGACGATAAATAAAATTGCGAGAATGAAAATTGCGATATATAAATTGCAATAATTAAATTGCGATAAATGAAATGTAATACGGAATTAACAGTTAGCTAGGATGTTGTTAGCGTGGATTCTTAACAGAATTTCTCATAGTTAATTTATTTGTTTCTAACAAATTTTATTTTGTCAAATGTTTTCTTCATTATACCACTTGTTGGATTCTGATAGGTCAAAATCTAAATATAAAATTGAATGAAAATGGTTATTCTGTGGTGAACGGATTCATATATCGGTGGATGTAAGTAGGATAGTAAATGACTGTTGAATCAGATTCGAAGAATGTACGGTGTAACTTATTAATGTGAAATACAAATATTCCTCGGGTATTACCTACCCGTTAAAATATTTTCACCATTAAAAGTTTGTACATAAGAATTTTTAATTACAATTCTTATGAAAACATATATACATGTATATTTTCTTCAGATGTAATTATGGATTTAATGAGTTAATATGATATTAAACTCATTTGATTTATGGTTAGAACTAGAGTACATAATCTCTAAAACATTAGAGATTACATAATTGCCATAAGGAACGAAGATAATGATGTAGAACGAAGATAAAGTAAATAGAACGATAGATAGAACGAAGATAAATGATTTAGAACGATATGTAAAACGATGATTAAGTTCGAGGTATTGATTGTGATATGGAAGCGTGTGATGTTGAAACTTGGGTTGTTGGGGATACTGGTGTTGATGTTGGTGGTACTGTTGGTGCCGGTGATGTTGCTGAAGCTGGTAAATTTTGCACCATATTCTCCAAATTGATTACTTGAGCGTGAAGTTCGTTGACTTCTTCTATTATTCCGATATAATTGTCGGTCGGAACGAGCGAATGAATAAGGTTTAGAATTTTAGCTTAAATATAATCGTGGCGAGATATTCGAAAAATGAGGGTGAAAATAGTGTTTCGGACTGGTTCGCCGGTAAGTGCTTCGGGTTCTTTGTCAAGAGAGCAATTTGGTTGGTGGAAAGGATCGCCTTCTTCTCGTCTCCATCAGTTAAGTCGACTACGAACCCATCCCCAATTCATCCAGAATTGAAGATGACTAATTGGTTGATCTATTTCTTTTACGCTGCTTTCGGAGCTTAGGTGAATATCTATGTCGGAATAGCTGTCGGAATAACTATTGAAATAGCTATCGGAATCTGAGGGACTCGAACTGGTTGAGAGATTCATCTCGTATGATCAGATGATGGATTTTCAGTAAGAAAATAGATTATAGGATGTAGATTAGTACCCTGCAATACATAATTTACATATGCATATATAATACTAAAATCCCATAAGTTATGGAGGAATCTACGGAAACTGTCAGGCAAAAGTAACAATAACAGATAAGCTAAGATATGAATTTATCTATACACTGTCTTTGCAATAGAGGCAGTAAGACGTGTCTAGACTTTAAGGATGATAAGCAAATAATTTTTCTACACGAAATGATAAGCAAAATTTTTGACATGCAGACACGGTCGAAGTCCAGACACACTAATGCATCTAAACAACTATCAGTTAGACACACTAATGCAAGACCTAGTTCGCTAAGACCACCGCTCTGATACCAACTTTCAAGACCCGTCCTAATACATCTGAAGAAGTCCATATTGATTACAAACGATTCACAATAGTTGATTACATAGCGAGGTACTTGACCTCTATATGATAAATTTTACAAACATTGCATTCGTTTTTAAAAGATAAACTTTCATTACATCGAAAGTTGACAGTATGCATACCATTTCATACTATATCCAACTATAATTGACTGAATAATAATCTGGATGAACTCAAAGACTCGAATGCAACTTCTTTTGAAATATGTCATGAATGACTCCAAGTAATATCTCTAATATGAGCAAATGCACAACAGAAGATTTCTTTCATACCTGAGAATAAACATGCTTTCAAGTGTCAACCAAAAGGTTGGTGAGTTCATTAGTTTTTCATAATCAATCATTTTCAATAATATAATAGACCACAAGATACTCATAATTAGAAAACAATCTGTGCAGGTCTATTCCTACTGTAAAATCATTCCTATGAAGAACACCAGAATCTTTCAAACAACTCACCAACGGTAGCTAATGTGTAGTGCAATGACAAAATCATCTCACCGTGGTAGTTAATACAATATAATTCTTACAATGAGGGTTAATGCGTACGCAATGCAAAATTCATCCCTCCGAGGGTAGCTGAAACGGGGGCTAATGCGTACGCAATGCAAAATCATCCCTCCGTTACCAACTACAAAGTCGATAATAATACAATACAATACAATACATAGGTAGCTAACACGCAGTGCAATGATAATGGTGTATCCTATCGTATACACACATAAAAGGCATAATGGTTGCATAAAAGTAGCATCAGGAAGGCTGGAAACAACAGTTTTGTGGAGATTGTCCGTCCAGAGTTCTCCGCTGTACAGGCTGCTCCGTCATGTGTAAGCCCTGAAGGCTGCCTAGCGCATAAGCCCTGGCCGGAGAGCGCCGCATTTAGCATAAATTTCGGAGCACATGTAATAGAATGTATCATCATTTGACACGTGTCCCCAAACAAATCTGGTAGATCTAACACTATAAATAGACCCCTTGGGTCGTCATTTTACACAAGTTCAGACATTCTGACAACTTTGAGAGCTGAGACTTCACCTCTCTCTTTCTCTCTCTACTTTCTCTCACTAGAAGTCATCCGGCTAGCACTTATACGCTCTGCGGATGACAGATTGATTAAGCCACCCCACAAGTTCTTACACTTGTGTACCGGGTCTGCAGGGATTATTTCCCGAGGGTAAAATCAATCGGCAACACTCCGCCCTCCTAAAAGCTAGATCACTTCTGGTCTCTTGTTGACATACTAAGCCTTACCTCATAAGGAAATAGGTGTTAACAATGGCGCCATCCACTAATGCAAAGAACACACGAAACGGAAAAGGAACGAAAGCAGCTGAAGCTCCATTTGTACTTGAAGCAGTCAATCATCCATCAACTGACGACATGGTCACTGTTGAAGATGTATCTATTTCACCACTAGCTGGTACGATTGAAGAAACAGTTGCTGAAACTACAGAGAGGCTTAAACATTTGGCAACTAATTCAGAGAAAAGGCCAGTAATAGAAGAAGCGACAGCTAAAAGTGTAGAAAGACTTCCAAATTTTGTTACTAATCCAGAGCGACGACCATTAATGCAACCACGGCAATGTCCGTTATTTATACCTTTTCGGCGGATGGCGGATGGCAAAGACAAGCAGATAATGAAAAGGCAATCTATATCATAGTACAAGTTATCCAGGCTACTTGACAAGCTGGGCAGTCTTATTGATGATTCTGGGGATGATAATGACCTGAGTTGTGATAATAATGACTCTGATGATGAAATTGACAAAGATGAGTTCATGTCAGAAAAGCAGGCAGTGTTGCTTTTAAATGACATTCTTAAGCAGACAGCTCCAGCAAAATACAAGCAACGCTTAGCGCAGCCCGCCGTCCGTGCTGTGGCTGTGGACAACTTTTTTGCCCTCATTACTGGAGAACAAGCCACCAAGCCACCAGCGATGGCAGAATCAATGCAGTGTTTCATTGATCGAATTGCTAATTATCCATTGCCCAGAAATCTTGCTATACCAGCAATTGGAGTTTATGATGGCACAACGGATCCGGAAGATTTTCTGACTATGTTTGAAGGTGTTATGAGGTTGCAGCATTGGGAGGATGAAACTGCGTGCCATATGTTTCCTATGGTATTGCAGAAAATGGCACGCGAATGGTTTGCTAGTTTGCCGCCAAGGAGTATTACCAGTTTTCTTGATTTGAGAGCAAAATTTGTGATGCAATACCAAAATCTACAGAGCTGTACTCTGACACATCTTGATGCACACGAGATCACAATGCATCATAACGAATCTTTGAGCAATTTTATGAAGCGTTATACACTTGAAGCACAGAAGATTCCTGATTGTCCAGAATCACAGCTTGTATCTGGTTTCATTTTCTGTTTGGACCAGCGACGGTTTAGTACACTTGTTCATGCATTACGGTATGACTTGCAAAAAACATTGCATCAAGCTTTGGAGGTTGCACAGAGGCATGTTAGAGCCGGTGAGCGTGGGTTGAACAAGTTTGATACTGGTAGTAGTAGGAAGCCGCACAACGGAGGACGGTATTTTGACAGAAATCAGAGAAGGAATGATAATTCAAATGGAGGATGGAGAGGAAACAATCACCCTAATGATTTTCACCACAACAGAAAGCCAATAGAAAGGCACCCGTTGATAATGGCGCTTACCAAAATGCCGAAAGAGATCCTTTTCACTGAACCAATTCGGACCACTTTCAATGCTCCAGCACTATGGAAGAGAGGGAGGGTCCAAAGAGTGAGTTGTGGTGTGATTTCCATGAGGCTTGGGGCTATGATACGGACAATTGTAAATCTTTAATGAGAGAAATTATAGCGAAAATCAAGGCAGGAGAACTGAATCATTTGTTGCCTGGCAAACAGTACAGGAGGAATGATCCTCGCAGGAAATTTGCGTGGTAAAGGAATGATGGTAGCAGAGGACGCCGTGGAGAGAACAGAAGAGAGCAGCATGGCGGAAGAGATAATCGGAACCAACCGCAGTACGGAGAACGGATCACAAAGCGTGAGATAACTCCAGAAGTTGTAATCAGGATGGTTTGGATTAACGATGGTCATTATGAAGAAGGTGAATCATCAAACAGCAATTTGGACAGTTGGAGATATGCCCCAATTATCTTTCAGCCAATTCAGAATTGGGCGTTGTTCGTCCAACCAGTGATCATTTCAGCAGAGATAGCAAATAAGTTTGTCAATTGTATCTACACAGATACAGGAAGTGAAGCTGACATCATCTACTGGCATTGTTTGAGAACTTTTCCAAGGCATGTGCAGAGCAGAGCTAGGCAAACGAGGTTGAAAGTTTCTGGACTAACAGGAGCACCGATAAATGCCATGGGGCAGATTCGTTTGGAAGTTGTTATGGGCACATTCCCATTGTTGAGAACGGAAACAATTGATTTCACAATCATAGATGGCAATTCTCGTTTTAATGTCCTTTTTGGAAGAACAGCTTTGGCTAAGTTTGGAGCAATAACATCGACGGCCCATGCAGAGGTCAGATTCCCCACTCCAAATGGAGTCGCAGCCATACATTCACAGTATGTGCAGCCAACAAGGGAAAGATCAACGTTTGCAAATGGGCCAGAAGGCAGAATGAATCAGAGAAGGCGTGATAGGTTATTCAGCGAGGAAGAAGTTCAGGAGTTTTTCATTCCGTAAGCAAGTGTGAAGGCCGGACAGCGCTGGGCGCTCGACATATGAGGAAGCAATTTGTCAACAAGTTATCAAGAACAGTGTTTATCTTTTCAATAAAGAGCAGTTTCATTTAGCATTTCAATAAAAGCAGTCTTTTACAATCGTTGTACTCATGCCTGTTTGGCATTTGAAGAACACATTTCGAATTATAAGATGAAGTAGCGTTTATCAAACTTACTGTGAACCATTGTGGTTATTTTGCAGTGCATACATTAGCAATTGCATACATTAAACATTCATGACGTACTAATTAGGCTTGATCCACCTAAAAGTCGTCATCAATCGTTTATGTACTGCACAGTACTGAACAATAATTTTATATTTTTCTTAAACAAAGTGCTGCCCGTGACAAATGTAAAACATTACATTTATAACCTGCCCACAGAAGGATCGTATTTTTAAATACCTCCGATGGCGGAAGCTTTTGTGCCGGCTAGAAAACGTTTAAGTTTTACTAGAACACACCGAGGCATGATACAAAACTCAGATACTTGTCATGACAAACATTATAAAAAATTACTTCACAGAACGAAGTTATATATTTTATGTATGAAGGCAAAATAATTAGCAATTCTTCCTCATATACTTTATGACGGAAGGCGTAAGACGGAGAGTTTATTGATTTATAGTCATTCTTCTAAAACACTTCATAATTCTTCCTCATTAATTTTATAATGGAAGGCGTAATCAGACATCGTATTCTTGATACTGCAAGGCATTTACATATGAGTTACCTTATGCACTTTTCAAAATGATTTACTCAAATTATACACTGTACAATTGTGTATAGAAATTTTATGCTCAGGTGCATAATTGATTGGTTTTAAAGCGTTATGCATAAAAATATTTGCAACAAGCATATAAGCACACATAGTCATCACAATAAAGTCAGTATATATATATATATATATATATATATATATATAATGTTAAAGTCAGTAAGAAGTTTATTACAAAACATTGTTTGAAATTTTTACAAAGATCAATTAAACTGCACACCAAGCACATCTTGAGCAGAAGAGTCTTCTTTGCTGCATACTTCATCATAAACATTTATCTTCAGATTTATCAATTTGTTCTTGGCCTCATCAACTTTTTCTTGAGTACCAGGAGGCATAAGTTTGGCAATGGCAGCAGAAGGCATTTGGTTGGGAGCAAGGCGTTTGAACAGCTTGCCGGTCACATCAGCAATAGCATGGGCGCAGGCAGCATCAACATAATCATTGTAGGGATTCCCTACAAGACTGGATCTAAGCACCTTAGCTATCAGACCTGGCACACCTTTCTTAAGCTCAGCAAAATTTCCCTCGCCTTTCTCTACCCTCCGGAGTAGCTCAGCAGACTTCTCTCTCTCTGCACTCAGCTGTTTCTCCAGCTCACCCACTTTCACCTGCTCAGCATCCTTTTCCCCTTGCAGAACAGCAGCAACATCTTGAGCACTTTTTAACTCAACTTCTTTAGCCTTTATTATTTTCTGCGCATCATTTAAGGCACGCTCAGCATCAGCAGCTCTTTTACGAGCATTTGCACTTTCAGCTATGTCTTTACGAGCAAAGGCAAGAATAGACTCTTGATGTTCCTGCAGTTGCAGCACAGAGTCCAGGTGGTTGGTTAGCAGTACATGAGCTGCCATAGTTGATTCCCTGAGTTGATGAGAACGAAAAGCAGAGAATTGGGGTTTCAGCTCAGGGATAACACAACCCTGTACATTAATAAAATTTTATGAGTTATTTCAAACAGCTCACATCAATAAATTACAAGCATATATATGCAGAGGGTCTTATCGTTCATACCTGAATAAGAATTGCAAATTCTTTATCTTTAGTGGCGGGGTTTGCAATGATGGCTTGCAAAGCCCTCACATGAGCAGGAAGAGTTGGCTCTTGAACATTGGAGGAGGTGATAGCAGGATTAGTGATATTAGGAAGAGGAGAATCATAAGCAGAGTTTCCTTCAGGCCTATCTTCATGAAATTCAGATTCATCGAAGGGGGCAAAGTTTGGGTCAGGCATTTTCAGGCCCTTCTCTCCTTTACTTTCAAGATTCCTCTCCGGCCTTCGGTCACCGCCCTCCGTAGCCTTCCCTTGGCTATCATCCGACTCTGCTAAAATTACTAACAAAAACAAATTAGTATTATGAACAAACATAACAATTATAAGCAAAAACATGTGCATTTTCAAAAGAGAGCAGAATGGACATACTTCTCCTACGTTTTTGCTTTTTGCCCTCCTCAGTACTCTTCACCCTTTTAGAGCCTATGCTCTTCTTTCTTGTCTTTTGGATTGGAGGAGGAGTAGGGTTGGTTTCACCCATAATGTCAACTGATGCCGATGTTTGCTGATCGGCGGTGGTGGTATCATCCGTTGTCCGCTCAGTGTATGTATGATCAGACCCGGATTAGCTGTCTGAGCTGCTCACAGCAATTTCTTTCCCCTTTTCTGCATCAGCAGCAGCTTTAGCTTCAGCTGCAACTCTCTCCGCCTCAAGCTCTTCAACAGTTTTGTCACGAGCAGTGACCTCCACATCATCATCAAGATCAGGGGATAAAAGAGCAGAGCGGACCTGCATCACAGAGTTGCCTGCAAAGATTACATATTAATAGCAATATAAGTACACATGACAAACAGTAGACAAAAATCTATATATATAATAGGATGATCATATCACTTCCTACCCTGTTTTTTCTCACGAAGTACTGGCACAGAATTGCTTGGCCATTCTTGACTCACTTTGAACAGCACAAGGATTCCCTCATACCTTTCGTATGATCTGGGTGGAATACGGAGTCCTTTCAAGCTATTTAATATCCGCTGTTTTGCGGGAGAAATTTTAACACCCATTCCTATGCCAGCATCAATAGCACCCCACTCCCGGACAACGGAGTATTCTTCCAGAATAACGGTTTCATCAACAAAGAAAAATGGACTTTTCCAGTTCTTCAAGTTTGAAACTCTATTTAGACCAACAAAATGATTATTTTTCTTACTATCAATAGTAAGCCAGCAATCGCTAATCGTGCGGATTCTAAACAAAGAGATAAAAACATTAATGCGAGGCGTTATATTAATAGCATTGCAGTACATTTCAAAAAGGATGATTTTTTGAAGACCATGAGGATGTATCTGACTAAGACAGGCCCCGTAATATCTAAGAAGGCGAAGAAGAAAGTTAGTAAGGGGAACACGGAGGTTGCCGTGGGTAATTTGTAAAGCGTATAAAGTAATTTTCCCCTCAGGAGGGTTGTCAGCAGTTTGTTCGATGGTGGGAAGAACAGGGTTGTATTGATTGAGATGGCGAAAGGCAATCTTTAATCCATCTAAATATTCACTAGTCAATGATGAAGACATCGTGCTAACTTCTGGAATGTTAGCAGTATTTGATGAAGAAGGCTTGGTGTGTTCTTGGCCAGTACTCCGTGAAGAAGCCATGATAATACAGTAACAGATATCAACAAGAAGAAAATAGCAGTAAGATGAAGTGTACTGACCTTGGAAGATGGTAAACCTTAAAAAGTTGAAGATTGAAGAAGGCGATGAAGATTTGGGAGAAATATGCTTTTTGGATCTTGGCAAAGGTGAAAAAGTGATGGTAACAGGGTTATGACGGTTTTTATAAGGGTTCATCGGTGCAATTTTTATGGTCATGATTGAGACACGTGTATGGGTGAGTTTAAACGAAGGGTGCAAGATAACACTTTTTACAGCTGGAGGCGCGTGGATGATCTTAGCCGTAAAAAATTAATCATAACAGTGTCAGTAAAATTCGTCTGCATTTAATGCCTAAAATGTTTTCCCCTATGCAAGTGGGCAATGAACAGGCTGGTTTGGCATGCGTTATCAAAAGTTTAACAACTTAATCATTTTTCAAATGCTTAAGTCCTTAAACTGGGGGGACTTAATGGTGTATCCTATCGTATACACACATAAAAGGCATAATGGTTTCATAAAAGTAGCATCAGGAAGGCTGGAAACAACAGTTTTGTGGAGATTGTCCGTCCAGCGTTCTCCGCTGTACAGGCTGCTCCGTCATGTGTAAGCCCTGAAGGCTGCCTAGCGCATAAGCCCTGGCCGGAGAGCGCCGCATTTATCATAAATTTCGGAGCACATGTAATAGAATGTATCATCATTTGACACGTGTCCCCAAACAAATCTGGTAGATCTAACACTATAAATAGACCCCTTGGGTCGTCATTTTACACAAGTTCAGACATTCTGACAACTTTGAGAGCTGAGACTTCACCTCTCTCTTTCTCTCTCTACTTTCTCTCACTAGAAGTCATCCAGCTAGCACTTATACGCTCTGCGGACGACAGATTGATTAACCCACCCGACAAGTTCTTATACTTGTGTACCGGGTCTGCAGGGATTATTTCCCGAGGGTAAAAATCAATCGGCAACACCCCGCCCTCCTAAAAGCTAGATCACTTCTGGTCTCTTGTTGACATACTAAGCCTTACCTCATAAGGAAATAGGTGTTAACAAATGACGAAATCATCTCACCGATGGTAGTTAAAATGGTAGCTAACGCGTAGTGCAATGACGAAATCATCTCACCGTTACTAACTACTAAATCGAACCTCTGAATCCAAATTATTCTATCATAGAATGTAGTATTTGAATATTTGTGTCTATTTCGTCAATCATTTATAAAAGCAGTTCATGTATTCTCAGTTCAAAAAAATATATCTCAAAAGCATTTAGGAAACAGTTATAAAAACAGCGCATGTATTCTCAGTCCCAAAAATGTAAAGAGTAAAAGGGAATCAAATGAACTCACAATACTGTATTTTGTAGTAAAAATACATATGACGACATTGAACAATGCAGGGTTGGCCTAGGATTCACGAACCTATATTATTTGTGTATATATTAATACACATAATCGCAATCAAATAAGTTTATATATATCACCTAGTAATGATATCATTTTTATATTAATAATATATTTATATTTCATATATTCCTTTTATATAATAAAATATTTTGTTATGTTATATGTGTTAAATATATATATTTATGTATTTCATTTGTTTATCAAAGTAGGAGTTCGAATTATACTAAGTTAATATTAGTAAAAACCATGATAATAACATTAATAATATATGTATGTTAGTAATAACTCTATTAATGATAATAACAATGATATTAATAATAATATTTGTAAACATATTAATTTTACTGTTAATGACAGTTATAATATTGATTTTAGTAATTACATAATAATAATATTCGTGATCATATAAGTAATAATACTTATGTTAATATTAACAATTCTATTATTTGTAAAAAGATACTAATACTAATATTTACAAAAATAATAATAATTTATATTATTTTCATATTGAATATAATAATAAACCTTTTCATCATAATGATAATAGTATTAAAGTTTTAAAATTAATGATAATATCATAACTAATATTCATAATAAAAATAATAATAGGTATAATACTTAATATTAATAATAATAATAATAACACTCCTACTTAATAATAATAACAACAACAATAATAATAATCATAATAATAATTAATAACTAATAATAATAATAATAATAGAATTTGAAAACTACCTCAAGTGATAAGCCTTCAAAAAAAAATAAAAGCCCAAAACGGGCTCGAACCCGAGACCTCCAGCTTATACATATACCCTCTAAACCATGACTCCATTTCTGTCTTTCTCAAATATATTGCATCCTAAATATATTTATCTATATCCTATCTGTTTTTCTTTATTTCCTCTTCTTCTCAGAATCAAAGCAACCAGAGTTCAATCCTAACCTCCGTCTAATAACAATATGAATTATAATTTTCTATTAAAAGGTAATCTATCTGTTTTGATGATTTGATTTAATCAGAAAAAAATATAACTGAAAAAAAAATAGTCTGAGGAAACACGACTTAGAACTCAACCCTTGATTTTGAATTTGGAGACGTTTTAGACAAAGTGTATAACACGAAAAAGGTTTTAATTTACTCCTATAAACTTTCTCAATCCATAATTTTACTTATAACATAAGAACGAATTCAATTTCTCAATTACAAACTGTTTGAATTTTTTTGTGATTTATCTTTGACTCAAAAATTGGAATTCGATAGAAAGAATTTGGAGATAAAATTTTGCAGATAGTTAGAGTAAAAGGATCCTAAAAATACTACATTAACACAATTTGAAATGGGATTCTAATTAAAACAATTATAAAAATTAAACAGAAGCAGGGGACGGGACTGTGTTCTTGACTCTTTCTGTTCAAAATTAAATCGATACAAGCTTTTTATTTGATAATTGATAATGATAAAGAAATAACCGAATGACTCTCCCATTATACCATGGTTCAATTGGTTGTTTTATAGTAAATTAAGTCGACAAAAAATTATTCGATTAGGTACTAAAATTAAAAAAAAATTGAATTTGATGTAACTCGATTCATTTGTTTGTATACTGATCTGAGATCGACCTCTAATCAACCTAGGGACAGAAACAAAACTTATCTACAGATTGAGAGATACATCAAACTGAATTGTAGGATCTTTCTTGATTTTTTTTATATATAATATAATTAATATTAATAATTATTAAGTATAATTATATAAATAATAATAATACTTTTAATATCCTTAGTAAAATTTATAATAATATAAATAAAATAATACTATTAATATTAATAAAACTCATGATAATGGTAATTTTAAATGAAAATAATAATTTCCTAATTAGTAATAATAATATTAATAATTAATAATAATTATATTAATAATAATAATCATAATATTATTTATGAGATAATACTAACAATACATTTAAAGATAGTGATAATGACAATAATAATATGATGATATTAGTAATAACAATGATAATTTCAATAAATTCAGTAATAATAAAAATGATAATAATAATAATACTAATAATAATAATAATTACATTCATAATAGTAAATAATAATGATACTAAAAAGAATAATAATAATAATGTTATTAATGATAAAAATAATAAATTGTATTATTTACTAATAATAATAATAATAACATTAACATAATAATTTATATGTATTTTACTTCCATATATATAATCTTCTTAATAGATTTTAATATTACTATTTATTATAATATCTTTTAAATATATAATTTTATTTAATTCTTATTATTTATTAATTATATATATATATATATATATATATATATATATATATATATATATATATATATATATATATATATATATACAATATTACATATGTATAGATTTCATATATATTTACATATTTATTTATACATCGATGTTCGTGAATCGTCGGGAATAGTCAAAGGTCAAAAGTATACATGAACACAGTTCAAAGTTTTTGAGACTCAACTTTACAGATTTTGCTTATCGTGTCGAGATCATATAAGAATTAAGTTTAAATTTGGTCGAAAATTTCCGGGTCGTCACATGTGTTTAGGGTAACTTATGGTTAGTTTCGATATCATATACCTCAGCACTACTAACGAACTGATTAATCTTTATAACTAAATCCTGTGGTCTAAAACTATATATTATAAACCTATGTTGTTCACTCAACCATTTTGGTTGACACTTTAAGCATGTTTCGTCTCAGGTGAAGATTGCTAAAGATTATTTGCTATTTGGACTTTGCTGCTTTTGGAGTCCGCATTTATACATTTATACTATTGCATTAAAACATTTAAGTTACAATTGTAGTGACTTAATACTTTCCGCTGCTTTAATACATTGGTTATCTATTAAAACATCTCATATAGAGTCGTTCTCGTTTATACATCCTTGTGTTGTGATATTGTGAAGTCATATTTCCCCGGACCTATTTGGGGGTATGACACTATTACTACTTTTTCATCAACCGATTTTTCCTTCAAAACTTCCACTAAAACTTTCTTATGCAAATGATCAAATGTTAATGTTGCTAATTTGCTCAAAACATCTGCCTTTTTGTTTTTATTTCTTGGTATCTGCACAACTTCCAAGGTTTCAAAATTTTTTGAAATTTTTTCAACCAACTACAAATACTGTTTCATAGAGACATCTTTTGTCTCAAACCCTCCATTAACTTGCTGTGCTACAATTTAGGAGTCTACATATGCACGCAGATGTTTTATTCCCATGTCAGTCGCTATGCGGAGACCGGATAACAGTGCCTCATATTCTGCTTCATTGTTGGAGGCATAAAAACAAAATTTTAGTGCATATGTTGAAATGTCCCGTTCTTATTGATTAAAAACGTTCCATATTAATTGATTTCGTTGCGAGGTTTTGCCCTCTATATGAGACGTTTTTCAAAGACTGCATTCATTTTCAAAACAAACCATAACCTTTATTTCATAAATAACGGTTTAAAAAGCTTTACGTAGATTATCAAATAATGATAATCTAAAATATCATGTTTACACACAACCATTACATAATGGTTTACAATACAAATATGTTACATCGAAATCAGTTTCTTGAATGCAGTTTTTACATAATATCATACAAACATGGACTCCAAATCTTGTCCTTATTTTAGTATGCAATAGCGGAAGCTCTTAGTATTCACCTGAGAATAAACATGCTTTAAACGTCAACAAAAATGTTGGTGAGTTATAGGTTTAACCTATATATATCAAATCGTAACAATAGACCACAAGATTTCATATTTCAATACACATCCCATACATAGAGATAAAAATCATTCATATGGTGAACACCTGGTAACCGACATTAACAAGATGCATATATAAGAATATCTCCATCATTCCGGGACACCCTTCGGATATGATATAAATTTCGAAGTACTAAAGCATCCGGTACTTTGGATGGGGTTTGTTAGGCCCACTAGATCTATCTTTAGGATTCGCGTCAATTAGGGTGTCTGTTCCCTAATTCTTAGATTACCAGACTTAATAAAAAGGGGCATATTCGATTTCGATAATTCAACCATAGAATGTAGTTTCACGTACTTGTGTCTATTTTGTAAATCATTTATAAAACCTGCATGTATTCTCATCCCAAAAATATTAGATTTTAAAAGTGGGACTATAACTCACTTTCACAGATTTTTACTTCGTTGGGAAGTAAGACTTGGCCACTGGTTGATTCACGAACCTATAACAATATATACATATATATCAAAGTATGTTCAAAATATATTTACAACACTTTTAATATATTTTGATGTTTTAAGTTTATTAAGTCAGCTGTCCTCGTTAGTAACCTACAACTAGTTGTCCACAGTTAGATGTACAAAAATAAATCGATAAATATTATCTTGAATCAATCCACGACCCAGTGTATACGTATCTCAGTATTGATCACAACTCAAACTATATATATTTTGGAATCAACCTCAACCCTGTATAGCTAACTCCAACATTCACATATAGAGTGTCTATGGTTGTTCCGAAATATATATAGATGTGTCGACATGATAGGTCGAAACATTGTATACGTGTCTATGGTATCTCAAGATTACATAATATACATACAAGTTGATTAAGTTATGGTTGGAATAGATTTGTTACCAATTTTCACGTAGCTAAAATGAGAAATATTATCCAATCTTGTTTTACCCATAACTTCTTCATTTTAAATCCGTTTTGAGTGAATCAAATTGCTATGGTTTCATATTGAACTCTATTTTATGAATATAAACAGAAAAAATATAGGTTTATAGTCAGAAAAATAAGTTACAAGTCGTTTTTGTAAAGGTAGTCATTTCAGTCGAAAGAACGACGTCTAGATGACCATTTTAGAAAACATACTTCCACTTTGAGTTTAACCATAATTTTTGGATATAGTTTAATGTTCATAATAAAAATCATTTTCCCAGAATAACAACTTTTAAATCAAAGTTTATCATAGTTTTTAATTAACTAACCCAAAACAGCCCGCGGTGTTACTACGACGGCGTAAATCCGATTTTACGGTGTTTTTCGTGTTTCCAGGTTTTAAATCATTAAGTTAGCATATCATATAGATATAGAACATGTGTTTAGTTGATTTTAAAAGTCAAGTTAGAAGGATTAACTTTTATTTGCGAACAATTTTAGAATTTGTAACGACCCGACCAAAACCGTTATTAACGGCGCCGTTAACTTAGGTCCCGTTGCGTGGTCGTAGTCCCTATATGAGACTCGTTTGACCAAAATTATGTCGCATTCATTTGAAACGTACAAGATTTGCAAAGTTTAGTTTACAAACAATTCGACAACAAGTTTAAGATTACAAAAATTGTAAAGTATAAATGAAATAACTTGCGACATAATATAAGTTGAAAATCACAGTTGCTATAAATAGCATAAGTATGTATGCTTTAAGGTTTAATCCAAAAGTGCTATCACTAGCGTATGCATGTATGCTTGACCTCAAGCAAGAAATTAAAGTGTGCGGAAGCATGTATCAAGTAGCCGAGTATGAACCTGAGAAACATATAGAAAACTGTCAACGAAAAACGTTGGTGAAATCATAGATGTATTTGTAAACGTTGTTTTTGAACCACAAGATTTAGTATTCCCATAGTTGATTATCAAAATCGTTTGCATTCCAAAAGTATTGTTCGCGAGCACCCAATTATCAAGACTTAACGTTTCCTTCCATAGAACCCCATCACAATAGTGTTAGAACATACACTGTTTCTCTAAAATATATTTCATCCGTAGACGGTAGCGAACCGTCCGAAATGAGGGTTTGTCAAACCCGTATGGCCACACAATATAAGTTCTCGCTTACACCCTGCAAGTGTAACTAATGATAATCGAATTGAGGATTTTTGTTCTAACTCGCTGTGGAATGTTTGTTTTCCTTGTACTTGTGTTCAAAGTATAAAAGTAAGTAGTACAAAATGTAACAAAGTATATGTTTCTCAGCCCACAATTTAAAAGTATAAAAAGTTGTTGAAAAGGTGGGACTATGATCTCACCTCGAGTGCACGAGTATAAGAGTACTTCACAAAGTAAACGTGTGCATGATAGTTGCTTAGCCTTGACCTAAACAAGTACGTTGTATTAATTAACCGGTTACGTCACAAGGTCGGGCGAAATGTGTTCAATTAGTCCTATGGCTCGTTACGACTCGAATAGTATAGCATGTGAATCACGTTGTCAAGTTTCATGCAAGAATCACGTATAAAAGCATGTTAGAACGATTGCATAAAAGTTTGGTTAAGTTTGACTAAAAGTCAAACTTGGTCAAAGTCAACGAAAAGTCAACACGTTCGGGTCGGGTCCCGAACTATTTTTCTGTGCTAGTTATTCATATATAAGCATGTTAGAACAAGTTACATGTGAAATGGAGGTCTATAACATGTCAAACATTTTTGATAAAAAGTGACATCCAAAACAGAAACTGGAGCAGGCTTGTGGCGCGCCGCGGCCAGGCCTGTCGCGCCGCGACAATGGCCGTGGCCTGGTCCCTGGCCTGTTTCACTTGTTCAAGGCTTGGTAAAATTTCAAACAAACGCAAAACTCAAACCGTAAACAATTAGAAAGCGTATCTTATACCGTTGGAAAGCTCTTTTGACAAGGAACACAACTAAACATGTTTCATCAAACAAAAACAACATTTTCCATAACCGATTTCTTGTCAAGTGATCATTAAAAGTCCATTTTCAAAGTTTCAAGTTCATCAATTGCATTTTAAGTTTCGGGAATCCAATTCACACATATGATATGCCGTTTTGAAGGTAATGAAGCATGTAATACAACCAAGCACTTATCAATAACATTAACAAGCATTCAACGCATCTAAAGTTTGCTTTAAGGCTATCAAACCCTAACCAAAAGTTCACAAAATCAATAATCGCGTTTATGAAGTTTCTTTGATCAATCTATACATCAACATGAAGCTAATGATGCTAGTAACACTTTTAAAACATGAACTTTAACAATCTAACAACATTTAATCATCCAAAATCAAAGATTAAGCATATGATTTTCATTTTCAAGCTAGTCACACCAAAATCAACAAATCAAGCAAACAAATCATATATTCATGTTATACACGAGCCATAGACACTAACTAACACAATTTCAAGTCAAAAACACGAATTTATAGAAATCTAGAGTTTTTAGAAAGTTACCCAAACTTGATGAAATTGGTATCAAAATGTAGAGGATGAAGAGAGGATCACGAAAATGTAATTTGTTTTGAAGTTTGCTTCCAATCCCGAATTTAGATGATGATTTTATGAAGTTGGGGTTTGTGTTCAAAAATGGGAAGTAGAGGGAAAGGGAAGGATGAAGGTGGGTGGTGATAATGAATGGATGAGATGGGGTTTGACTAGTTGACCTAGTCACTAGTTAGGCCCCTTTGCAACTTTGGTCCCTCGAGTTTCAAAGCGGGTGCGGGAATTAACCAAACGAATATTTTTAAAGACGTTCGAGTAAACGGGTGACGTTATAATTAAATAACGAGGATATTATGAACGTTAGTTAATGAAAGATACAAATTTAAATAACGAAGGATATTATTTAAAAAAAAAAGACGGTGTTAAAATAAATTAAACAGAAAAACGCGGGATGTTACATTATCCACACCTCAAAAGAAATTTCGTCCCGAAATTTAGTTGGAAGTAGTAGTTGTTGAATCTTCCTCGAGCTCTTGCGTAGGAAATTCTACGGATAAGTGGAGGTACGTCCTTGGGCAATTCAACGGACTTCGACGGTCGGGATTTTATGTTGTTTTAAGATTTGGTTTCACGATTCACGGTTTCATCCGGTTCTCCTAGGAAGTGGAATTTGTCATTGATAGTAAGTTCATCTGAAAGGAATAACAAGTTCTTGTTTGCAAGACACATCCTTAAGTTGATACATCGGATGTTGGATAAACGGAGACTCAAAATGAGTCGGAAAATGTAAACGGCTAGCAACGGGTTCAAAATGCCCCACGATTTCAAAAGGATTAAAAATATCGCGGATTTAGCTTTCTATGTTTCCCGAGACGGATTACACCCTTCCAAGGTGCGACTTTAAGATTTCGCGGTTACCCAATTGGAATTCGAAATGTTTACGTCTAACATCGGCGTAGCTCTTGGTGATTACGAGTTGTGTTGGATCTTGCTTGAATATGAATAAATTTTTCTCGGTTGTCCATGAATATACTCGGGCCCGAAGAGTTGATCATCGTTTACTTTGTTCGACAAAAGAGAATGACGTTTCCGGTCACATGTGGTTTCAAAAGGTGTGACGTTAAGAATCGAATGATAACTATCGTGGTAAGAGAATTCGGTTAAAAGCAAAGATTTTTCTCAAGAAATTTTGAAGTCGATAACATGAATTCGTATTACGGTTTCCAAGGTTTGAATCGTATGTTTGCTCGGTCCGTCGGGTTGTGGTTGATGTGCGGTACTCATGTCTAAACGTGGTCCCGAGGCTTTTTGTGGGGCACTCCAAAATCTAGAAGTGAAACGAGGATCTCGATCCGAAACGAGGTACATCTCTTTAAGGTATATTTGAAAGAGTTTGTTAGGACGTGAAAACGTTCGTTGGAACAAGTTTTTGTTTCTCAAGAATTTCGCGCCGCGAAAGATTTATCGGTTTCCGAAAATGTTCGATAGGACTATTCACCCTCGAGGCGAATACTAGTATAGTGTGAAGAGTCTCTCTCTCCATTGAGAATTTAGATAAAATATTTCCTTAAATGGAAGTACGAGTGTAAGGCGAGAGAAGTTTTCGCCTCGATGTGAGCATACCAAGCATTTTGTAGTTCGTCTATAAAAACTATAAGAAAACTAGATAGTACACACGTGTAACATATGTTTGAAGTCGAAAGAATTTGTCATTCATTCGGAAGCATCAATATGGTTCGACAATAATCGAAGATGTGTCCCGGGTATGGTTGTTATCAGTATTCTCGGAGTTTTCGGATGTTCAAACAAGAAAAATAAAGTCATGTACATGGCACATGGTGGTGATTAGGTTGATCGAGTCCAACCACCATCATGTGTCATTAGAACTTTGGTGTGAATTACCGTAATATAACCACGTTGATCGAGTGTCGTTATATTACGCTAACTCATACCTCCATTCCCACATCACTCCATAGATTCGAGTTCGTGTAACCGTGAAGATCTAAAATGAACAAAATGTAACGATGTCTCAAACGTGACTCGTATTAAATCGAAAGAATTTCTGCAACTCTAAGGAAGCGTTCCCCGAGAGAAGTGTATAAATGATTATTCACGTCAATGCGGTTCGAGTCAGACAAAAATGTACTTAGGTATGAAAAGAGTAACGAGTCATGATAACGAGTAGTACGCAACCGTAGTGATAAATAATGATGACGATACTCATCTAGAGTAGTGGTGGTAACTTTACAACACTTGTGGATAGTAAGCTGAGACGGGGTGGATAACAACCAAGGAGTCAGAATTCCCGAACTAGAGTGACTAACGAAGTCATGGTCATCCGTACGCGTATAAACCTTGAATTCACGTGTGTTACCAAAAAGTGGCGGAATACGAGTTCGTATGATGAAGGTTGGGTACCATTAAAAAGTTTGCCTAAGAATGATTCAAGTATAATGCACAAGTATTCAAGTAAGTGCTATCTATAGCAAATGTATGTCAGAATGCAATGGCTAACTTTCCGGTTGTAGTCTAGATTCACTAATGCATATCCTAGTTCCCTACAACCAACGCTCTGATACCACTTGTAACGACCCGACCAAAACCGTTATTGACGGCGCCGTTAACTTAGGTCCTGTTGCGTGGTCGTAGTCCCTATATGAGACTCGTTTGACCAAAATTATGTCGCATTCATTTGAAACGTACAAGACTTGCAAAGTTTAGTTTACAAACAATTCGACAACAAGTTTAAGATTACAAAAATTGTAAAGTATAAATGAAATAATTTGCGACATAATATAAGTTGAAAATCACAGTTGCTATAAATAGCATAAGTATGTATGCTTTAAGGTTTAATCCAAAAGTGCTATCACTAGCGTATGCATGTATGCTTGACCTCAAGCAAGAAATCAAAGTGTGTGGAAGCATGTATCAAGTAGCCGAGTATGAACCTGAGAAACATATAGAAAACTGTCAACGAAAAACGTTGGTGAAATCATAGATGTATTTGTAAACGTTGTTTTTGAACCACAAGATTTAGTATTCCCATAGTTGATTATCAAAATCGTTTGCATTCCAAAAGTATTGTTCGCGAGCACCCAATTATCAAGACTTAACGTTTCCTTCCATAGAACCCCATCACAATAGTGTTAGAACATACACTGTTTCTCGAAAATATATTTCATCCGTAGACGGTAGCGAACCGTCCGAAATGAGGGTTTGTCAAACCCGTATGGCCACACAATATAAGTTCTCGCTTACACCCTGCAAGTGTAACTAATGATAATCGAATTGAGGATTTTTGTTCTAACTCGCTGTGGAATGTTTGTTTTCCTTGTACTTGTGTTCAAAGTATAAAAGTAAGTAGTACAAAATGTAACAAAGTATATGTTTCTCAGCCCACAATTTAAAAGTATAAAAAGTTGTTGAAAAGGTGGGACTATGATCTCACCTCGAGTGCACGAGTATAAGAGTACTTCACAAAGTAAACGTGTGCATGATAGTTGCTTAGCCTTGACCTAAACAAGTACGTTGTATTAATTAACCGGTTACGTCACAAGGTCGGGCGAAATGTGTTCAATTAGTCCTATGGCTCGTTACGACTCGAATAGTATAGCATGTGAATCACGTTGTCAAGTTTCATGCAAGAATCACGTATAAAAGCATGTTAGAACGATTGCATAAAAGTTTGGTTAAGTTTGACTAAAAGTCAAACTTGGTCAAAGTCAACGAAAAGTCAACACGTTCGGGTCGGGTCCCGAACTATTTTTCTGTGCTAGTTATTCATATATAAGCATGTTAGAACAAGTTACATGTGAAATGGAGGTCTATAACATGTCAAACATTTTTGATAAAAAGTGACATCCAAAACAGAAACTGGAGCAGGCTTGTGGCGCGCCGCGGCCAGGCCTGTCGCGCCGCGACAATGGCCGTGGCCTGGTCCCTGGCCTGTTTCACTTGTTCAAGGCTTGGTAAAATTTCAAACAAACGCAAAACTCAAACCGTAAACAATTAGAAAGCGTATCTTATACCGTTGGAAAGCTCTTTTGACAAGGAACACAACTAAACATGTTTCATCAAACAAAAAAAACATTTTCCATAACCGATTTCTCGTCAAGTGATCATTAAAAGTCCATTTTCAAAGTTTCAAGTTCATCAATTGCATTTTAAGTTTCGGGAATCCAATTCACACATATGATATGCCGTTTTGAAGGTAATGAAGCATGTAATACAACCAAGCACTTATCAATAACATTAACAAGCATTCAACGCATCAAAAGTTCACTTTAAGGCTATCAAACCCTAACCAAAAGTTCACAAAATCAATAATCGCGTTTATGAAGTTTCTTTGATCAATCTATACATCAACATGAAGCTAATGATGCTAGTAACACTTTTAAAACATGAACTTTAACAATCTAACAACATTTAATCATCCAAAATCAAAGATTAAGCATACGATTTTCATTTTCAAGCTAGTCACACCAAAATCAACAAATCAAGCAAACAAATCATATATTCATGTTATACACGAGCCATAGACACTAACTAACACAATTTTAAGTCAAAAACACGAATTTATAGAAATCTAGAGTTTTTAGAAAGTTACCCAAACTTGATGAAATTGGTATCAAAATGTAGAGGATGAAGAGAGGATCACGAAAATGTAATTTGTTTTGAAGTTTGCTTCCAATCCCGAATTTAGATGATGATTTTATGAAGTTGGGGTTTGTGTTCAAAAATGGGAAGTAGAGAGAAAGGGAAGGATGAAGGTGGGTGGTGATAATGAATGGATGAGATGGGGTTTGACTAGTTGACCTAGTCACTAGTTAGGCCCCTTTGCAACTTTGGTCCCTCGAGTTTCAAAGCGGGTGCGGGAATTAACCAAACGAATATTTTTAAAGACGTTCGAGTAAACGGGTGACGTTATAATTAAATAACGAGGATATTATGAACGTTAGTTAACGAAAGATACAAATTTAAATAACGAAGGATATTATTTAAAAAAAAAAAGACGGTGTTAAAATAAATTAAATGGAAAAACGCGGGATGTTATAGAATTAACTAAACTATGTTCTAGTGATTACAAGTTTAAATCTTCGAATAAGATAGCTTTATATGTATGAATTGAATGATGTTATGAACATCATTACTACCTCAAGTTCCTTGGATAAATCTACTGGAAATGAGAAAAATAGATCTAGCTTCAAAGGATCCTTGGATGGCTTGAAAGTTTTTGAAGCAGAATTATGACACGAAAACAATTTCAAGTAAGATTTCCACTCGAAATAAGATTGTTATAGCTATAGAAATTGAATTAAAGTTTGAATATGATTATTACCTTGTATTAGAAAGATAAACTACTGTAAGTAACAAAGGTTTCTTGATCTTGGATGATTACTTGGAATGGATTTAGAAAACTTGGAAGTAAACTTTCAATCTTGGAAGTATTCTTGATTTTATGAAACTAGAACTTTTGGAATTTATGAAGAACACTTAGAACTTGAAGATAGAACTTGAGAGAGATCAATTAGATGAAGAAAATTGAAGAATGAAAGTGTTTGTAGGTGTTTTTGGTCGTTGGTGTATGGATTAGATATAAAGGATATGTAATTTTGTTTTCATGTAAAATAAGTCATGAATGATTACTCATATTTTTGTAATTTTATGAGATATTTCATGCTAGTTGCCAAATGATGGTTCCCATATGTGTTAGGTGACTCATATGGGCTGCTAAGAGCTGATCATTGGAGTGTATATACCAATAGTACATACATCTAAAAGCTGTGTATTGTACGAGTACGAATACGGGTGCATACGAGTAGAATTGTTGATGAAACTGAACGAGGATGTAATTGTAAGAATTTTTGTTAAGTAGAAGTATTTTGATAAGTGTCTTGAAGTCTTTCAAAAGTGTATGAATACATATTAAAACACTACATGTATATACATTTTAACTGAGTCGTTAAGTCATCGTTAGTCGTTACATGTAAATGTTGTTTTGAAACCTTTAGGTTAACGATCTTGTTGAATGTTGTTAACCCAATGTTTATTATAACAAATGAGATGTTAAATTGTTATATTATCATGATATTATGATATATAATATATCTTAGTATGATATATATACAGTTAAATGTGGTTACAACAATAATCGTTACATATATGTCTCGTTTCGAAATCATTAAGTTAGTAGTCTTATTTTTACATATGTATTTCGTTGTTAATACACTTAATAATATATTTACTTATCATTTAACATAATTAACCAATTGTATCAATATCTTAATATGATTCATATGTACCTAGTAAGACGTTGTTATAACGATAATCGTTATATATATCGTTTTCGAGTTTCTTAAATTAATAGTCTCATTTTTTATGTATATAACTCATTGTTAAAATACCTAATGAGATACATACTTATAATAAAATCATGTTAACTATATATATAACCATATATATGTCATCGTATAGTTTTTACAAGTTTTAACGTTCGTGAATCACCGGTCAACTTTGGTGGTCAATTGTCTATATGAAACCTATTTCAATTAATAAAGTCTTAACAAGTTTGACTGCTTAACATGTTGGAAACACTTAATCATGTAAATAACAATTTCATTTAATATATATATAAATATAAACATGGAAAAGTTCGGGTCACTACAGTACCTACCCGTTAAATAAATTTCGTCCCGAAATTTTAAGCCGTTGGAGGTGTTGACGTATCTTCTGGAAATAAATGCGGGTATTTCTTCTTCATCTGATCTTCACGCTCCCAGGTGAACTCGAGTCCTCTACGAGCATTCCATCGAACCTTAACAATAGGTATCTTGTTTTGTTTAAGTCTCTTAACCTCACGATCCATTATTTCGACGGGTTCTTCAATGAATTGAAGTTTTTCATTGATTTGGATTTCGTCCAACGGAATAGTGAGATCTTCTTTAGCAAAACATTTCTTCAAATTTGAGACGTGAAAAGTGTTATGTACAGCCGTGAGTTGTTGAGGTAGCTCCAGTTGGTAAGCTACTGGTCCGACACGATCTATAATCTTGAATGGTCCAATGTACCTTGGATTTAGTTTCCCCTGTTTACCAAATCGAACAACGCCTTTCCAAGGTGAAACCTTAAGCATGACCATTTCTCCAATTTCAAACTCTATATCTTTTCTTTTACTGTCCGCGTAGCTCTTTTGTCGACTCTGGGCGGTTTTCAATCTTTGTTGAATTTGGATGATTTTCTCGGTAGTTTCTTGTATTATCTCCGGACCCGTAATCTGTCTATCCCCCACTTCACTCCAACAAATCGGAGACATGCACTTTTTACCATAAAATGCTTCAAACGGCGCCATCTCAATGCTTGAATGGTAGCTGTTGTTGTAGGAAAATTATGCTAACGGTAGATGTCGATCCCAACTGTTTCCGAAATCAATAACACAAGCTCGTAGCATGTCTTCAAGTGTTTGTATCGTCCTTTTGCTCTGCCCATCAATTTGTGGATGATAGGCAGTACTCATGTCTAGACGAGTTCCCAATGCTTGCTGTAATGTCTGCCAGAATCTTGAAATAAATCTGCCATCCCTATCAGAGATAATAGAGATTGGTATTCCATGTCTGGAGATGACTTCCTTCAAATACAGTCGTGCTAACTTCTCCATCTTGTCATATTCTCTTATTGGCAGGAAGTGTACTGACTTGGTGAGACGATCAACTATTACCCAAATAGTATCATAACCACTTGCAGTCCTTGGCAATTTAGTAATGAAATCCATGGTAATGTTTTCCCATTTCTATTCCGGGATTTCAGGTTGTTGTAGTAGACCTGATGGTTTCTGATGTTCAGTTTTGACCTTAGAACACGTCAAACATTCTCCTACATATTTAGCAATATCGGCTTTCATACCTGGCCACCAAAAATGTTTCTTAAGATCCTTGTACATCTTCCCCGTTCCAGGATGTATTGAGTATCTGGTTTTATGAGCTTCTCTAAGTACCATTTCTCTCATATCTCTAAATTTTGGTACCCAAATTCTTTCAGCCCTATACCGGGTTCCGTCTTCCCGAATATTAAGATGCTTCTTCGATCCTTTGGGTATTTCATCCTTTAAATTTCCCTCTTTTAAAACTCCTTGTTGCGCCTCCTTTATTTGAGTAGTAAGGTTAGGTTGAATCATTATATTCATAGATTTTACTCGAATGGGTTCTCTGTCCTTTCTGCTCAAGGAGTCGGCTACCACATTTGCCTTCCCCGGGTGGTAACGAATCTCAAAGTCGTAATCATTCAAAAATTCAATCCACTTACGCTGCCTCATATTCAGTTGTTTCTGATTAAATATGTGTTGAAGACTTTTGTGGTCGGTATATATAATACTTTTGACCCCATATAAGTAGTGCCTCCAAGTCTTTAATGCAAAAACAACCGCGCCTAATTCCAAATCATGCGTCGTATAATTTTGCTCGTGAATCTTCAATTGTCTAGACGCATAAGCAATCACCTTCGTCCGTTGCATTAATACATAACCGAGACCTTGCTTTGATGCGTCACAATAAATCACAAAATCATCATTCCCTTCAGGCAATGACAATATAGGTGCCGTAGTTAGCTTTTTCTTCAATAATTGAAACGCCTTCTCTTGTTCATCCTTCCATTCAAATTTCTTCCCTTTATGCATTAATGTAGTCAAGGGTTTTGCTATTTTGGAGAAA
The DNA here is from genome assembly GCF_046630445.1 of Rutidosis leptorrhynchoides. Classification (NCBI taxonomy): domain Eukaryota; kingdom Viridiplantae; phylum Streptophyta; class Magnoliopsida; order Asterales; family Asteraceae; genus Rutidosis; species Rutidosis leptorrhynchoides. Next base: position 202,382,722 of record NC_092339.1, read on the forward strand.
TCTTGAATGAATCTTCTGTAGTAACCAGCCAATCCTAAAAATTGACGTATATGCTTCGGAGTTTTTGGGGTTTCCCACTTTTCAACGGTTTCGATCTTTGCGGGGTCTACCTGGATACCTTCTTTGTTCACTATGTGACTGAGGAATTGAACTTCTTCCAACCAAAATGCACACTTTGAAAACTTAGCGTACAGTTTTTCTTTCCTCAATACTTCTAGCACTTTTCTCAAATGTTCTCCATGCTCTTGATCATTCTTTGAGTAAATAAGTATTGCATCGATAAAAACAATGACAAACTTGTCAAGATATGACCACACACTCGGTTCATAAGGTCCATGAACACAGCTGGTGCGTTAGTCAATCCAAACGGCATAACCATAAACTCGTAATGACCATAACACGTCCTAAAAGCAGTTTTTGGAATATCATCCTCCTTTACTCGCATTTGATGATATCCAGAACGTAAATCGATCTTCGAATAAACCGATGAGCCTTGTAGTTGATCAAATAAGTCGTCAATTCTCGACAGTGGATAACGGTTTTTGATGGTAAGTTTGTTCAACTCTCTGTAGTCAATACACAACCTAAATGTACCATCCTTCTTCTTGACAAACAAAACAGGAGCTCCCCATGGTGATGTGCTTGGTCGAATGAAACCACGTTCTAATAGTTCTTGCAGTTGGCTTTGCAGTTCTTTCATCTCGCTGGGTGCGAGTCTATAAGGAGCACGAGCTATTGGTGTAGCTCCTGGTACAAGATCTACTTGAAATTCAATAGATCGATGTGGAGGTAGTCCCGGTAATTCTTTTGGAAATACATCGGGAAATTCTTTTGTGACGGGAACATCATTGATGCTCTTTTCTTCAGTTTGTACTTTCTTGACGTGTGCTAGAACAGCATAGCAACCTTTTCTTATTAGTTTTTGTGCCTTCAAATTACTAATAAGATGTAGCTTCATGTTGCCCTTTTCTCCGTACACCATTAAGGGGTCTCCTTCTTCTCGTACAATGCGAATTTCATTTTTATAACATACTATCTCTGCTTTCACCTTCTTCAGCCAGTCCATGCCAACTATTACATCAAAACTCCCTAACTCTACTGGTATCAAATCAATCTTAAATATTTCGCTACCCAGTTTAATTTCTCGATTCCGGCATATATTATCTGCTGAAATTAATTTACCGTTTGTTAATTCGAGTATAAGTTTACTATCCAACGGCGTCAATGGACAACTTAATTTAGCACAAAAATCTCTACTCATATAGCTTCTATCCGCACCCGAATCAAATAAAACGTAAGCAGATTTATTGTCAATAAGAAACGTACCCGTAACAAGCTCCGGGTCTTCCTGTGCCTCTGCCGCATTAATATTGAAAACTCTTCCGCGGCCTTGTCCATTCGTGTTCTCCTGGTTCGGGCAATTTCTAATAATGTGGCCCGGTTTTCCACATTTATAACAAACTACATTGGCATAACTTGCTCCGACACTACTTGCTCTGCCATTACTCGTTCCGACACCATTTGTTCCTTTCGTTCTGTTAACCCCTGGTCCGTAGACCTCACACTTCACCGCGCTATGACCATTTCTTTTACACTTGTTGCAAAATTTGGTGCAGAACCCCGAGTGATACTTTTCACACCTTTGGCATAGCTGCTTCTGATTGTTGTTGTTGTTGCGGTTGTTATTGTTGTTGGGATGATTGATGTAGTTCTTGTTGTTGTTGTTGTTGTTGTTGTTGTTGTTGTTGTTGGGCCGTTTGTTGTAGTTCCAATTGATGTTGCGATTGTCGGGATAATTGTTGCGATTATTATTGTAATTGCTGTTGTTGTTGTATTGGTGATTCTTATCACCGTTTTCCTCTCACTTTCTTTTGACTTGCTTCACATTGGCTTCTTCAGCCGTCTGTTCTTTAATTCTTTCCTCAATTTGGTTCACTAGTTTGTGAGCCATTCTACATGCCTGTTGTATGGAGGCGGGCTCGTGTGAACTTATATCTTCTTGGATTCTTTCTGGTAATCCTTTCACAAATGCGTCGATCTTCTCTTCCTCATCTTCGAACGCTCCCGGACACAATAGGCACAATTCTGTGAATCGTCTTTCGTATGTGGTAATATCAAATCCTTGGGTTCGTAACCCTCTAAGTTCTGTCTTGAGCTTATTGACCTCGGTTCTGGGACGGTACTTCTCGCATCAAGTGCTTGAATGCTGACCACTGTAGTGCGTACGCATCATCTTGTCCCACTTGCTCTAGATAAGTATTCCACCATGTTAACGCAGAACCTGTGAAGGTATGCGTAGCATACTTCACTTTGTCCTCTTCAGTACACTTACTTATGGCAAACACCGATTCGACCTTCTCGGTCCACCGTTTCAATTCGATCGGTCCTTCGGTTCCATCAAATTCCAAAGGTTTGCAGGCAGTGAATTCTTTGTAGGTGCATCCTACACGATTTCCTGTACTGCTAGATCCAAGGTTATTGTTGGTATGTAGTGCAGCCTGTACTGCGGCTATGTTTGAAGCTAGAAAAGTACGGAATTCCTCTTCATTCATATTCACGGTGTGTCGAGTAGTCGGTGCCATTTCCTTCAAAATAGTCAAATGGAACAAGTTAATCATACAGAATATTAAGAGTAGTTAATAGTATTTCGTTGCATAATATGAACTCATTTATAAAAGCTTTTTCTTCATATTAGCATTTTATAAGTTTAAATTCGGGTAGTACCTACCCGTTAAGTTCATACTTAGTAGCTAATATACAATTCAACTACTACAATTCTATATGAAAAACTGATTATAATAATATTTTGCGTTCAAACTTTTATACAATATTTTACAAACTTACAATACCTCTTATTTTACATAAAGCATGAAATATAGCACACAATAACTTTGATACAAGATAGTTGTGAAGATAATTCTAGCTAGTACACAAGTCTTTCAGCAAAGGCAATAAAGACACGTAATTCATACGTCCAGAAACAAGTCATGCATTCTGGTTTTACTAGGACTACTTCCCATCCTTGGTCTTGTGGAACATAACCGTTATGGCCGTTGATAAGACAGCGTGTTATAACTTCGTCAAAGGGACGAGGGTTACGTAATGACCAACAGTCTCGTAATAACCTAAAAACCTCATTTCTTACCCCAATTACCAACTCCGTCACTTGTGGGAACGTTTTGTTTAATAGTGGTAGCCCGATGTTTTTTTTCTCACTTTGGTGAGAAGCGAACATTACTAACCCGTAAGCATAGCATGCTTCTTTATGTTGCATGTTAACCGCTTTTTCTAAATCATGAAGTCCTATATTCGGATACATTGAGTCAAAATAATTTCTTAACCCGTTGCGTAAAATAGCAATTGGGTTCCCCGCATTATATGCGTCAAAGTAAACACATCGTAACTTATGGGTTTCCCAATGTGATATCCCCCATCTTTCAAACGAAAGTCTCTTATAAACCAAGACATTCTTGGAACGTTCTTCGAATGTCTTACAAACTGATTTCGCGGTAAATAGTTGTGCCGAAGAATTCTGACCGACTCTAGACAAGATTTCATCAATCATGTCTCCGGGTAGGTCTCTTAAAATATTGGGTTGTCTATCCATTTTGTGTTTTTATACTGTAAAATAGACAAGAGTTAGATTCATAAAAAAAAATACTTATTAATACAAGCGATTTTTACATATATCATAAAGCATAAGCACACTATATTACATATATTACACCACACGAATACAACTATCTTATTCCGACTCGCTCGTTTCTTCTTCTTCGGTTTTGGTTCGTTTTACCAAGTTTCTAGGGATATATGACGTTCTCCTAATACGAGCTATCATTTTCCACAACGGTTTAGAAAAACCTGGTGGTTTAGAGGTTCCCGGGTCATTGTTACAACTTAAGGGCTTCGGGGGTTGACGATACATATAAAGTTCATCGGGGTTGGAATTAGATTTCTCTATTTTTATGCCCTTTCCTTTATTATTTTCTTTTGCCTTTTTAAATTCAGTTGGGGTAATTTCTATAACATCATCGGAATTCTCGTCGGAATCCGATTCATCGGAGAATTGGTAATCCTCCCAATATTTTGCTTCCTTGGCAGAAACACCATTGACCATAATTAACCTTGGTCGGTTGGTTGAGGATTTTCTTTTACTTAACCGTTTTATTATTTCCCCCACCGATTCTATTTCCTCCTCCGGTTCCTCCTCTTCCGGTTCTGATTCTTCTTCCGGTTCTGATTCTTCTTCCGGTTCTTCTTCGAGAACTTGTGAATCAGTCCAATATATATTCGACTCTTCGTTATTATTAGGTGAGTCAATGGGATTTGTGCTAGAGGTAGACATCTATCACACAATATCATACATGTTAAGAGATTAATATATCACATAATATATACATGTTAATAATATATAGTTTCCAACAAAAATGTTAAGCAATCATTTTTAAAGAAAACACGGTCGAAGTCCAGACTCACTACTGCATCCTAACAAACTCGATAAGACACACTAATGCAAATTTTCTGGTTCTCTAAGACCAACGCTCGGATACCAACTGAAATGTCCCGTTCTTATTGATTAAAAACGTTCCATATTAATTCATTTCGTTGCGAGGTTTTGCCCTCTATATGAGACGTTTTTCAAAGACTGCATTCATTTTCAAAACAAACCATAACCTTTATTTCATAAATAACGGTTTAAAAAGCTTTACGTAGATTATCAAATAATGATAATCTAAAATATCCTGTTTACACACGACCATTACATAATGGTTTACAATACAAATATGTTACCTCGAAATCAGTTTCTTGAATGCAGTTTTTACACAATATCATACAAACATGGACTCCAAATCTTGTCCTTATTTTAGTATGCAACAGCGGAAGCTCTTAGTATTCACCTGAGAATAAACATGCTTTAAACGTCAACAAAAATGTTGGTGAGTTATAGGTTTAACCTATATATATCAAATCGTAACAATAGACCACAAGATTTCATATTTCAATACACATCCCATACATAGAGATAAAAATCATTCATATGGTGAACACCTGGTAACCGACATTAACAAGATGCATATATAAGAATATCCCCATCATTCCGGGACACCCTTCGGATATGATATAAATTTCGAAGTACTAAAGCATCCGGTACTTTGGATGGGGTTTGTTAGGCCCAATAGATCTATCTTTAGGATTCACGTCAATTAGGGTGTATGTTCCCTAATTCTTAGATTACCAGACTTAATAAAAAGGGGCATATTCGATTTCGATAATTCAACCATAGAATGTAGTTTCACGTACTTGTGTCTATTTTGTAAATCATTTATAAAACCTGCATGTATTCTCATCCCAAAAATATTAGATTTTAAAAGTGGGACTATAACTCACTTTCACAGATTTTTACTTCGTCGGGAAGTAAGAATTGGCCACTGGTTGATTCACGAACCTATAACAATATATACATATATATCAAAGTATGTTCAAAATAAATTTACAACACTTTTAATATATTTTGATGTTTTAAGTTTATTAAGTCAGCTGTCCTCGTTAGTAACCTACAACTAGTTGTCCACAGTTAGATGTACAGAAATAAATCATTAAATATTATCTTGAATCAATCCACCACCCAGTGTATACGTATCTCAGTATTGATCATAACTCAAACTATATATATTTTGGAATCAACCTCAACCCTGTATAGCTAACTCCAACATTCACATATAGAGTGTCTATGGTTGTTCCGAAATATATATAGATGTGTCGACATGATAGGTCGAAACATTGTATACGTGTCTATGGTATCTCAAGATTACATAATATACAACACAAGTTGATTAAGTTATTGTTGGAATAGATTTGTTACCAATTTTCACGTAGCTAAAATGAGAAAAATTATCCAATTTTGTTTTACCCATAACTTCTTCATTTTAAATCCGTTTTGAGTAAATCAAATTGCTATGGTTTCATATTGAACTATATTTTATGAATCTAAACAGAAAAAGTATAGGTTTATTGTCGGAAAAATAAGTTACAAGTTGTTTTTGTAAAGGTAGTCATTTCAGTCGAAAGAACGACGTCTAGATGACCATTTTAGAAAACATACTTCCACTTTGAGTTTAACCATAATTTTTGGATATAGTTTCATGTTCATAATAAAAATCATTTTCCCAGAATAACAAATTTTAAATCAAAGTTTATCACAGTTTTTAATTAACTAACCCAAAACAGCCCGCAGTGTTACTACGACGGCGTAACTCCAGTTTTACGGTGTTTTTCGTGTTTCCAGGTTTTAAATCATTAAGTTAGCATATCATATAGATATAGAACATATGTTTAGTTGATTTTAAAAGTCAAGTTAGAAGGATTAACTTTTATTTGCGAACAAGTTTAGAATTAACTAAACTATGTTCTAGTGATTACAAGTTTAAACATTCGAATAAGATAGCTTTATATGTATGAATTGAATGATGTTATGAACATCATTACTACCTCAAGTTCCTTGGATAAACCTACTGAAAATGAGAAAAATAGATCTAGCTTCAAAGGATCCTTGGATGGCTTGAAAGTTCTTGAAGCAGAATCATGACACGAAAACAATTTCAAGTAAGATTTCCACTCGAAATAAGATTGTTATAGTTATAGAAATCGAATTAAAGTTTGAATAGGATTATTACCTTGTATTAGAAAGATAACCTACTATAAGTAACAAAGGTTTCTTGATCTTGGATGATTACTTGGAATGGATTTAGAAAACTTGGAAGTAAACTTGCAATCTTGGAAGTATTCTTGATTTTATGAAACTAGAACTTTTGGAATTTATGAAGAACACTTAGAACTTGAAGATAGAACTTGAGAGAGATCAATTAGATGAAGAAAATTGAAGAATGAAAGTGTTTGTAGGTGTTTTTGGTCGTTGGTGTATGGATTAGATATAAAGGATATGTAATTTTGTTTTCATGTAAATAAGTCATGAATGATTACTCATATTTTTGTAATTTTATGAGATATTTCATGCTAGTTGCCAAATGATGGTTCCTACATGTGTTAGGTGACTCACATGGGCTGCTAAAAGCTGATCATTGGAGTGTATATACCAATAGTACATACATCTAAAAGCTGTGTATTGTACGAGTACGAATACGGGTGCATACGAGTAGAATTGTTGATGAAACTGAACGAGGATGTAATTGTAAGCATTTTTGTTAAGTAAAAGTATTTTGATAAGTGTCTTGAAGTCTTTCAAAAGTGTATGAATACATATTAAAACACTACATGTATATACATTTTAACTGAGTCGTTAAGTCATCATTAGTCGTTACATGTAAATGTTGTTTTGAAACCTTTAGGTTAACGATCTTGTTGAATGTTGTTAACCCATTGTTTATTATAACAAATGAGATGTTAAATTGGTATATTATCATGATATTATGATATATAATATATCTTAGTATGATATATATACAGTTAAATGTCGTTACAACGATAATCGTTACTTATATGTCTCGTTTCGAAATCATTAAGTTAGTAGTCTTATTTTTACATATGTATTTCATTGTTAATACACTTAATAATATATTTACTTATCATTTAACATAATTAACCAAGTGTATCAATATCTTAATATGATTCATATGTACCTAGTAAGACGTTGTTATAACGATAATCGTTATATATATCGTTTTCGAGTTTCTTAAATTAATAGTCTCATTTTTTATGTATATAACTCATTGTTAAAATACCTAATGAGATACATACTTATAATAAAATCATTTTAACTATATATATAACCATATATATGTCATCGTATAGTTTTTACAAGTTTTAACGTTCGTGAATCACCGGTCAACTTGAGTGGTCAATTGTCTGTATGAAACCTATTTCAATTAATCAAGTCTTAACAAGTTTGATTGCTTAACATGTTGGAAACACTTAATCATGTAAATAACAATTTCATTTAATATATATATAAACATGGAAAAGTTCGGGTCACTACATATGTATGCTCTTCCCCTTCTGGATTGGTAAGCACTAATCATGCACCAACTCCTTTCTCACTTGATGCACCATCAGTGTGCAATTCTCACACACAATTACTGTTTTTAACATCTTGCAAATAATCTATTTTTCTGTTGTTTCTAATAGAAAATCTGCTAAAATTTGACCTTTAACTGCATGTCATGGTGAGAAATTTATTTCATAATCTCCCAATTCAATTGCCCATTTTGCCAGACATCCTGATGATTCCGGATTCCTAGAAATCTATTTTATTGGCTGATCTGTCAAGACGAGAATTGAATGTGCTTGAAAATAATGCCTGAGTCGTCTAGCTGTATGTGTTAAAGCATACACCAATTTTTCAATTGGCGGATAGTTAACCTCACTCTGTTGTAATATCTTACTGACAAAGTATATTGGCATTTGTATGCCTTTCCGTTCTGCGATTAAAACTGAACTAATGTCTTCTATGGATGCTGCCAAATACAAAATTAGTGTTTCTCCTGCTATTGGTGCAGTTAAAGTAGGCAATTCCTTTAAATGTCGCTTAATATCCTGAAAAGCTGCCTCAGCCTCTTCTGTCCATATAAAATCCTTTTTGTTCAAACAACTTTTTAAGACATTCATAAATGGTAACGATCGATCTGCTGCTCTAGATAAAAACCTCGTTAAAGCTGCCAATCTTCCATTCAAACTCTGCACGTCTTTCTTTATTTTTGGAGACACCATATTTTCAATTACTTGAATCTTTTTTGGATTAGCCTTTATTCCTCTCTATGTAACAATATGACCTAAGAATTTGCCTTCTTCCACACCAAAAGTGCACTCCTTGGGATTCAACTTCATATTGACCTTCCGTAATGATTCAAATGTTTCAAGAGTATCTATGAGCATACTGTCTTCTGTATGACTCTTAATAACAATATCATCAACATAGGCTTCTACATTCTTGCCTATTTTATCTTTAAATGCTTTCTCAATTACACGCTGATAAGTTGCTCCTGCATTCTTCAATTTGAAAGGCATCATGATGTAGCAAAAAATTTCATCTGGTGTGTGGAATGCTATTTTATCTTGATCTTGTATTGCCACTGAGATTTGATGATATTCTTTGAATGCATCCAAAAAAGATTTAAATTGATATCCACTGACAGACTCTACTTTCCAATCGATTTCTGGTAAAGGGTAATTGTCTTTTGGACATGCCTTATTTATATCTGTGAAATCTACACACATCCTCCATGATTTATCGGGTTTTCTAACCATCACTGGATTTGCTACCCTTGTCTGGTATTTTACTTCCCTTAATATTCCAGCCTCCACTAGCTTTTTAACTTCATCTCTGAGAAACTTTGTTCGATCGGGAGCCATACCTCTTTTCTTTTGATAAACTGGTGGGATATTTGGATTCACACCAAGCCTATGTTCAGCTATATGACGTGGTACACCAGTCATAGCAGAATCTTGCCACGCGAAAACGTCTAAATTGGTTGCTAAAATTTTATAAAGCTTTTCTCTTGTTGCCTTTGCTATTGTGTTTCCAATTATGATTTTCTGATCTGGAAACTTTGGATTTAGTGATACTGACCCATCTTCATGAATGATTGGATTGACAGCTGTTCTATTTATTTGCACACATTCTATTGGTCTTCTTCGTTCAGCGTATAGCGTGGCGATGCCAGTCGATGTGGGAAATTTCATCATTCCGTGTATCATTGACATCACAGCTCCAAATGTCATCATAGCTGATCGTCCTAAAATGACATTATATTGTGAATTTGCTTTCACAACTAAAAACTCGATATGAGCAGTTCTTTTAAATGGTGTTTTTCCCAATACTACTTCTAAAACCATGCTTCCCTCTGACCATGACGGATCGTTAGCAAAACTTGCTAAGGGAATAAATGTGTCATTTAACTTTTCCTTAAGTCTTTCTGGTAGTTGTATAAAACAATGCTCATACATGATATCTGCTCATGCTCCAGTATCAGTGTATATTCCTCTAACAATACAATTTTCGATTCGAGCTTCAATCACTACAGGAGCATCACATGGATTACTGTTAAACATGGAAGGAAAAGCTATCATTTCCTGTTTCCAGTCTTCTAATGTTTCTGCTTTTCTCCGTTATCCGGATTGCCATGAGTGTATCATGTTTGCTTCAATAGGGATCATCTTTCTATTATGCCTTTTGTTGCTCTTGAGAGTTAAGTGATCCTTTAAAATGGATGGCGCCATTTGTTGGTATGATTTTCCGTATAGCGGCTGTAAGGTACCAGTACAAGAAAATAGCTGCTCAACATGTGGCGTATAATGTTGATTGATGTTTGCCCTCGAGAAATTATCTCTGCAGACCTGAAACACGGATGGGTGATCCGTGGGGTTGCCTCAATCAATCTGAGTATCAATCTGAAATTGATCCCTATAGCATATTGCTGCTAAGCGGCTAATGTATGTTTAGAGTGAGAAAGAAGTGTGAGAGAGAAAGTGTATTTCTCTCTGACTGAAGTTCAGATCAGAATGATGTGAAATGTGGTGACCCAGGGGTCTATTTATAGGCGCAGAATGTCCGAAATTCACGGGATACACGTGTCAATCATTGAATGGTTCTGTTACGTGAAGTATCCAGAATGTCGGTGGCGTGTGCTGACGTGGCTGCGTGCCGTTAACGTGCTGAGTTAAAGGGCTTATGCATAGAAGCTTCCTTTAGGGCTTACACTTGACGCTTGGCGGCCTGCTGTACGCTGGGCGGTGAATGCTGAAGAATGCCAAATATTGTTATGTTTTATGTTGCTTGATCCGTTTTTTCTATAAAAAATGGTGTTTTTATGCGTGTATCACCTAGGATACACCATTACCTTGAACTTAACAGATTTTCTAAAACGAATAATCGCAGTTATCTTCAAAGGAGATGATCGATTTTCGGAAGAGGAAACAGAGAAGGGGAATGACTTATTTATAATTAAACTGACGAATGATGATAAAGGGATGAGATTGAGACACGTGTATGGATCAGATCAATTGAACAGCAATTTAAATTTTGAAAATAAATCAAAGAGATTTTAGGGGCAAATTCATAATTGGAAATGTGACGTCATAGCAGAAGATCAGACGGCTACAGCAGTTTTGTGTCTTCGAGGAAAAAGGCATCATTTATTTTTAATTTAATGACTTTATTTTTTGCAAAAATAAAGACATTAAACTGGGGGGACTTAATGGTGTATCCTAGGGGATACACACATAAAAACACCATTCTTATACATAAAAATGGATCAAACAATACAAAAGATAATTAAATTTAGCGGTTTTCAGTATTCGCCGCCCAGCGTATAACAGGCAGCACAGCGTCAAGCGTAAGCCCTGCAGGAAGCTTCTAGGCATAAGCCCTTTAACTCAGCGCGTGAACGGCACGCAGCCACGTCAGCACACGCCACCGACCTTCCGGATATTTCGTGCAACAGAACCACTCAGTAATTGACACGTGTACCCCAAGAATTTCGGACATTCTGCACCTATAAATAGACCCCCTGGGTCACCACATTTCATATCTGAACTTCATTCAGAGAGAAGTACACTTTCTCTCTCACACATTTCTTTCTCACTCTAAACATACATTAGCCGCTTAGCAGCAATACGCTACACGGATCAATTTTAGTTTGATCCTCATATTGATTGAGGCCGCCCCATGGATTACTCATCTGTGTTCCGGGTCTGCAGAGATTATTTCTCGAGGGCAAACATCAATCAACATTATACGCCACACGCTGAGCAGCTATTGTTTTGTACTGGTACCTTACGGCCGCTATACGAAAAAACGTACCAACATGCTTCCATTTCCATTTCGGGATTTCTAATGGTTGTAACATACCATACGGCTTTTAGTGTTCAGCCATAACTTGCAAACACGTGACGCATTATTCAACATACTTAACAACATCACGTTTCATGCCGGGCCACCAATACTCTTTCTTCAAATCAAGATACATTTTTGTTGCACCCGGATGAATGGAATATTTTGACTGATGTTGTGACGACCCGGGAATTTCCGACCAAATTTAAACTTAATCTTCATATTATTTCGATACGATAAGTAAAAGTCTATAATGTTGAGTCACAAAAATTTTGAAACTGTTTCGTGTATTCAATTACCCTTGACTGTGCTTGACGATTCACGAACCATTGTTTGTAAATAAATATGTATATATATATATATATATATATATATATATATATATATATATATATATATATAAAGTGTTATAATTACTAATATTATTATTATCATTAAAAATATTAGTATTCCTTTTATAATCATAATTATTATAAATTTACAGCTATTATTATCAATATCATTAATAATAATATTATTATTATTAATATTATATTATTATAAATTTTTGTTAATATTAATATTAGAAAGTATTATAGTTATAATTATTTATTAATTGGTTGTTATATATAAATACAATACATATATACAATATATATAAATACTGATAAATATAAATATATACAGTTATATATATATATATATATATATATATATATATATATATATATATATATATATATATATATATATATATATATATATATATATATATATATATATATGCAGTTATATACAAATATATATATATATTAGGAAATCAGTATTATTTTATTTGGATTATTATTAATTATATAATTATTAATTATTAATAAAATTCATAAAGCTAGAATCATATAACTTGACTCAGGATCAACAATTTGTTTCCTATCGTTTTCCATACTGTAACTAATTGATTCCATTCATACTAATTAGGAGTTCAAACATGAGAAAGAATCCAATTCTGTAATCATCCCTTGCAGCTTTTATATTTTTTTATATATTCTTTTCTTGTACGATTGATTCCTCTGTCGATTAGATTGGCTATGAAATAAGCAAATTGTTCAACAAAATGGGGTAACACATTCAACTCTTCTTCTCTTCCTTTCTCATCCTTTCTTCGATGGAATCACCATTCACTATCACACCCGTAATCACTATAGCACCACCTCACTTATATCACTGTATCGCTGCTGCATAATATATTCATCTTTGAATTACGCTTAAGATCAACAACCACGATTTTCATCTTGAAACTAATCACCCATATTGAACGATCAACCCCACACTACAAACCCATCAAGAAATCTTACGGATACTCATATATTTATATATTTTTTTTCTTTTTCTTCGAGCAAAGCAAACTGGACACAATCATATTTGTTGTTCTCTTCATTTCGTTGCTCGTTTACTGATTACAGTATTGTTACTACAGCAGTACAACGAAGAACCAATAATGATGATGTTGAGGAAAGGAAGATTGATATTAAATAAAAAGTGATTACATGTTCCCTTTCCTTGTTCCTTGTGGTCGACTTTCTTAAAGTAAATAACCCAGTTGTGCTATTTTTATTCGCATGCCTTACTTTTTGTACAATGGCCAGCTACACAACAACCCTACCACCACCTGTACATTATTAAACATTTATAAAATGGGTTATGTAATTTGGCCAAATTCCTTCCTTATGTTGGGCCAAGCTTTATTCTGTTTTGGGGTCATGATTCTCCTATTGGACTTCGTACTTGGGCCGTAAACTTTGTGGTATTATTAGGCAACTCCTTGCAAGTCATCATCTTTTGTTTCGGTCACGAGCAACAGACCGTTGCTACTACCTTCGATCTGTCTCTGCTTCTATTACAATATGTAATGAGTTGATAAAGGTGATCGATTATTAATTTGAATAATAATGATGTTATATCTTGATGAAAATAATTAAGATTATAATCATGATTACGTTATGATTAGGGTTAGATAATAAGTATAAATGAGGATGATGATGATGATAGATGAATTATGATGATCGTGATTTTTTTTATAGAATGACGATACCCGTATGTATGGTTATGTATCATGATGAACCGTATAGCGATGGTGAAGATAAGGATTTATGATGATGAAAAATGATGAAAAAGATAATGAAGATTAGGTTTAGAAAACGATTAGTATATTAGTGACGGCATGGTGAGGGGAAGAAAAATATTATCGTTTCCTGTTTCAATCTGATTTTCAGAAAGAGAAACCCATTTAATAGTTGGGCCTTGGCATTATATTTTTTAGGAAGAAGGAAGAATACAGATAGTTAAGCTAAGAGAATTAATTTTAGCACTAGAACAGAAAAGGAAGAGCAGCAGAATGGTTGGGATGTTGTGCCTATAAACAATAGGTCCTGAGTTCGAGCCTAGTCTCATGCAGTCCTATATATATTTATTTTTTTCTCGTAACCTGTTATTAGACATGCTATTCTGATTTAGGCCGTAGTTAATTTGGGCCGAGAACTAGACACTTTGTTGGGCCGGTGTTCATGCAAATCAGTTGGGCTTAAACTTAGAAACGGATTAATTATATTGGGTTCCATATAATAACAGAAGAATGGGTTTAGAAGAATGGTTTGGTGTATTAACGGGTTAGCGGGAGGTTGCGGGTTCGAGCCCGGGCTCAGACATTATCTTAAACTATTTTCTTTTTGAGGTAGTAATTTCATTATTATTATTATTATTATTATTATTATTATTATTATTATTATTATTATTATTATTATTATTATTATTATTATTATTATTATTATTATTATTATTATTATTATTATTATCATTATTATTATTATTATTATTATTATTATTATTGTTATTATTACTATTAGTATTGATATTATTATTGTTGTTGTTATACTTATGATATAAAAGATATACAAATGATGAAATATTAAGATAAAAGTAATTATTGCTATATTTAATGATTATGAATAATATAAGTATGAATACGATTAGGGTAAGTTTATAAATACATATAATATTGTAATTAGTAGTAAGATCATTATTATTATTATTATTAAGTATTATGTATTAATATCAAAACTATTATTTTCATCATCATTATTATTAAACCTAGCGTTTTTACTAAAAACTACTATTATTATTAAAATTATCATTTTTATTAAAATTATCATTTTATTAGTATTATCATTACAAACATTATTATTATTAGCACTATCTTTATCATTAATATTAAAATTTTTATTATTACTATTATTAGAATTACCATAATTTTTATCATAATTAGTATTATTTTTATCATTATTATTATTAGTACTATTAATATATCAAATGAAGATTTTATATATAAAAATATATTTATGACATAAAATCTTAACCATATTTAGAACAGATAACCTAACCCTATTATTATATTTTTAATATGTATAAATTAATTATTCAAGATATATATAAAATAAATATATCTAAGATATTTATTAAACATGACATATGAAACATTAAGTATAACAAGTATATTAATATTATTAATATATGAACTTGTTATATGTTTTAATACATATATGAATGATATAGGTTCGTGAATCCGAGGCCAACCCTGCATTGTTCATTATAGTCATATGTATTTTTACTACAAAATACATTAGGTGAGTTTCATATGATCCCTTTTACTCTTTACATTTTAGGCTGAGAATACATGCAAATGTTTTAATAACTGTTTTACAATATTTATATGTGTGAGTTTCATTTGCCCTTTTTACTCTTTACATTTTTAGGCTGAGAATACATGAAAATGCTTTATTAACTGTTTTAAAATATTTATATGCGTGAGTTTCATTATTCCCTTTTTATATACATTTTTGGGCTGAGAATACATGCAAATGCTTTATTAACTGTTTTACAATATTTATATGCGTGAGTTTCATTTGCCCTTTTTACTCATTACATTTTTGGGCTGAGAATACATGCAAATGCTTTATTAACTGTTTTACAATATTTATATGCGTGAGTTTCATTTGATCCCTTTTACTCTTTACATTTTTGGGACTGAGAATACATGTGTTGTTTTTACAACTGCTTTATTAAATGCTTTTGAAATATATTTTGGACTGCGAATATATGAAATGCTTTTATAAATGTTTCACGAGATAGACACAAGTAAAACATTCCTCGAATGAATTATTGATTTATGTGGACATGATAATTGCCACCATTGAATTATGTGGACATGATAATTGCCACCATTGAATTATGTGGACATGATAATTGCCACTAGTTGATGTGAATGTTATATATCGAGAGAATGATTTTATACACAGGTTATGTGTATGTTATTTTTGTACACAAGATATGTGTACGGTTACTATGACATATGAAAATGGTTTCGTTCACGAGAAAGATATACTGTATTTAAAAGATATAGCATGTACATTAAAGGTGGGTATAGGATTCGGGCCCATTTGTATCATGCAGGATTTAAATTTTGTGGTCTATCAAAATGATGAATTTTATTGTTTTATGATAAACTTATGAACTCACCAACCTTTTGGTTGACACTTGAAAGCATGTTTATTCTCAGGTATGAAAGAAATTTTCCGCTGTGCATTTGCTCATTTTAAGGACATTACTTGGAGTCGATCATCGCTATGGGATCAAATGTTGACGACTTCGTCCAGATGGATTAGGACGGGTTATTATAGTTGGTATCAGAGCGGTGGTCTTAGTGAACCATGTCTGCATTAGTGTGTCTAACTGATAAGTCATTAGGATGCATTAGTTAGTCTGGACTCCGACCGTGTCTACATGTCAAAAGTTTTGCTTATCATTTCGTGTCAAAAATTACCTGCTTATCATTCTTAGGAAATCACTTGCTTATCATTCTTAATCTAGACATATCTTACTGCCTAGATTGCATGAACAGTGTATGGATAAATTCATATTTTAGCGTATCTGTTATTGTTATCTTTGCCTGACAGCTTCCGTAGATTCCTCCGTAACTTATGAGATTTTAGTATTATATATGCATATGTAAATTATGTATTGCAGGATACTAATCTACATCCTATAATCTATTTCTTATCGAAAATCCTTCATCTGGTCGTACGAAATGAATCCTTCAACTAGTTCGAGTCCCTCGGATTCCGACAGCTATTCTGATAGTTACCCCGACAGTTATTCCGAATGGATAGTCATCTAAGCTCCGGAAGCAACGTCACCAGAATGAATCAACCAATCATCCATCCTCAATTCATCTGATGGATTCGTAGTCGACTTAATCAATGGAGAAGCGCAGAAGGCGATCCCTTCCACTAACCGAATTCACCTTTTGGCGAAGAACCTGAAGCACTTACCAGCGAACCTGTTCGTAACACCATTTTCATCCTCATTTCCCGAATATCTCACCACGACTATATCATAACTCAGATTCTAAACCTTATTCACTCGCTCGTTCATACCGACAATCATCCCGGAGTAATAAGTCAACGTGCTTCGCACCCGAATTGTAGCCTTGAAAAGTATGGTGTAAAACGTACCAGCTTCAGCAACATTACCGACACCAATAGTACCATCAGTAACAACACCTGTATCATCAACAATCCTTGCCTCAATATCACCTTCTGTACCACGAGCATAATCATCGTTCTATGTATCGTTCTATCTATTTTATCTTCGTTCGACATGGCGATCATGTAATCTCTAATGTTTTATAAATTATGTATTTTAGTTCTGACGGTAAACCAAATGAGTTTAATATCATATTAACTCATTAAATCCATGATTGCATCTGAAGAAAATATATATACAAATATATTTTCATAAAGATTGTAATTAAAAATTCTTTCGTACAAACTGTTAATGGTGAAAATATTTTAACGGGTAGGTAATACCCGAGGAATATTTAGATTTCACTTTAATAAGTTACACTGTACATTCGACGAAGCTGATTCAACGGTCATTTACTATCCTACTTACATCCACAGATATACGTATCCGTTCACCGCAGAATAACTATTTTCATTCAATTTCATATTTGGATTTTGACCTATCAGAATCCGACAAGTGGCATAATGAAGAAAACATTGGACAAAATAAAATTTTTAGAAACAAACAAATTAACTATGAGAAATTTTGTTAAGAATCCACGCTAACAAAATCCTAGCTAACTGATTACATGTTATTTATCACAATTTATTTTATCGCAATTTACATTCTCGCAATTTTATTTATCGTCATTAAATTTCTGTTATTTACTTTACGCATTTTATTTATCGTTATTTAATTTTCTGTTATTTATTTTACGCACTTTAAATATCGGGACACGTATACAAGGTTTTGACATATCATATCGACGCATCTATATATATTATTTGGAATCACCATAGACACTCTATATGCAGTAATGATCGAGTTCTCTATACAGGGTTGAGGTTGATTCTACAATAATATATATAGTTTGAGTTGTGATCGAGGCTGAGACGTATACGTGTCACGACACGTATTAATTAATTCGAATATTATATATTAAACTATATATGAATTATTGGACTGTCAACTGTGGACTATCGACTGTGGACTAATAAGATTGGACAATTAAAAAATGAATTAAAATATTGATTATAACATATGAAACTAAACATCTCTTCAAGTTTGCCACTTGATTTTCATCTTAAACCTCATTTGTATCTTGACGATTACAATCTGCGTTCAAACCTTTTGTGATAATTGAACACACCTCAATCGGGAGGATGAATCAACCGCACTTCATCTACGGAAGAAAAGATTTACGCATATAGTTTTGCATCTGAAAAACTCTCGGAACCTGAGAAAACGTTTAACACATATCTGTGCTAGCTCCTTTGACGTTATTATTACTGAAAATAACTTTGCAACTCCTGTTCGATTAGCCAATTTTGTCACAGCTTCAGCAAGTCAACTTCGACATTCATTTGGATTAGTCTTATTATAACTTTGATATATAAGTTTGCTTTTTGTCATCATTACCAGGGAATCGTATATATCACACCACATTAGCAGCAAACTTACCAGCAACTTCACTACGCATTGACTTAAGTTGAAATGTCCCGTTCTTATTGATTAAAAACGTTCCATATTAATTGATTTCGTTGCGAGGTTTTGACCTCTATATGAGACGTTTTTCAAAGACTGCATTCATTTTTAAAACCAACCATAACCTTTATTTCATAAATAAAGGTTTAAAAAGCTTTACGTAGATTATCAAATAATGATAATCTAAAATATCCTGTTTACACACGACCATTACATAATGGTTTACAATACAAATATGTTACATCGAAATCAGTTTCTTGAATGCAGTTTTTATACAATATCATACAAACATGGACTCCAAATCTTGTCCTTATTTTAGTATGCAACAGCGGAAGCTCTTAATATTCACCTGAGAATAAACATGCTTAAAACGTCAACAAAAATGTTGGTGAGTTATAGGTTTAACCTATATATATCAAATCATAATAATAGACCACAAGATTTCATATTTCAATACACATCCCATACATAGAGATAAAAATCATTCATATGGTGAACACCTGGTAACCGACATTAACAAGATGCATATATAAGAATATCCCCATCATTCCGGGACACCCTTCGGATATGATATAAATTTCTAAGTACTAAAGCATCCGGTACTTTGGATGGGGCTTGTTGGGCCCAATAGATCTATCTTTAGGATTCGCGTCAATTAGGGTGTCTGTTCCCTAATTCTTAGATTACCAGACTTAATAAAAAGGGGCATATTCGATTTCGATAATTCAACCATAGAATGTAGTTTCACGAACTTGTGTCTATTTTGTAAATCATTTATAAAACCTGCATGTATTCTCATCCCAAAAATATTAGATTTTAAAAGTGGGACTATAACTCACTTTCACAGATTTTTACTTCGTCGGGAAGTAAGACTTGGCCACTGGTTGATTCACGAACCTATAACAATATATACATATATATCAAAGTATGTTCAAAATATATTTACAACACTTTTAATATATTTTGATGTTTTAAGTTTATTAAGTCAGCTGTCCTCGTTAGTAACCTACAACTAGTTGTCCACAGTTAGATGTACAGAAATAAATCGATAAATATTATCTTGAATCAATCCACGACCCAGTGTATACGTATCTCAGTATTGATCACAACTCAAACTATATATATTTTGGAATCAACCTCAACCCTGTATAGCTAACTCCAACATTCACATATAGAGTGTCTATGGTTGTTCCGAAATATATATAGATGTGTCGACATGATAGGTCGAAACATTGTATACGTGTCTATGGTATCTCAAGATTACATAATATATAATACAAGTTGATTAAGTTATGGTTGGAATAGATTTGTTACCAATTTTCACGTAGCTAAAATGAGAAAAATTATCCAATCTTGTTTTACCCATAACTTCTTCATTTTAAATCCGTTTTGAGTGAATCAAATTGCTATGGTTTCATATTGAACTCTATTTTATGAATCTAAACAAAAAAAGTATAGGTTTCTAGTCGGAAAAATAAGTTACAAGTCGTTTTTGTAAAGGTAGTCATTTCAGTCGAAAGAACGACGTCTAGATGACCATTTTAGAAAACATACTTCCACTTTGAGTTTAACCATAATTTTTGGATATAGTTTCATGTTCATAATAAAAATCATTTTCTCAGAATAACAACTTTTAAATCAAAGTTTATCATAGTTTTTAATTAACTAACCCAAAACAGCCCGCGGTGTTACTACGACGGCGTAAATCCGGTTTTACGGTGTTTTTCGTGTTTCCAGGTTTTAAATCATTAAGTTAGCATATCATATAGATATAGAACATGTGTTTAGTTGATTTTAAAAGTCAAGTTAGAAGGATTAACTTTTGTTTGCGAACAAGTTTAGAATTAACTAAACTATGTTCTAGTGATTACAAGTTTAAACCTTCGAATAAGATAGCTTTATATGTATGAATCGAATGATGTTATGAACATCATTACTACCTTAAGTTCCTTGGATGAACCTACTGGAAAAGAGAAAAATGGATCTAGCTTCAATGGATCCTTGGATGGCTCAAAGTTCTTGAAGCAAAATCATGACACGAAAACAAGTTCAAGTAAGATCATCACTTGAAATAAGATTGTTATAGTTATAGAAATTGAACCAAAGTTTGAATATGATTATTACCTTGTATTAGAATGATAAACTACTGTAAGAAACAAAGATTTCTTGAGGTTGGATGATCACCTTACAAGATTGGAAGTGAGCTAGCAAACTTGAAAGTATTCTTGATTTTATGAAACTAGAACTTTTGGAATTTATGAAGAACACTTAGAACTTGAAGATAGAACTTGAGAGAGTTCAATTAGATGAAGAAAATTGAAGAATGAAAGTGTTTGTAGGTGTTTTTGGTCGTTGGTGTATGGATTAGATATAAAGGATATGTAATTTTGTTTTCATGTAAATAAGTCATGAATGATTACTCATATTTTTGTAATCTTATGAGATATTTCATGCTAGTTGCCAAATGATGGTTCCCACATGTGTTAGGTGACTCACATGGGCTGCTAAGAGCTGATCATTGGAGTGTATATACCAATAGTACATACATCTAAAAGCTGTGTATTGTACGAGTACGAATACGGGTGCATACGAGTAGAATTGTTGATGAAACTGAACGAGAATGTAATTGTAAGCATTTTTGTTAAGTAGAAGTATTTTGATAAGTGTATTGAAGTCTTTCAAAAGTGTATAAATACATATTAAAACACTACATGTATATACATTTTAACTGAGTCGTTAAGTCATCGTTAGTCGTTACATGTAAGTGTTGTTTTGAAACCTTTAGGTTAACGATCTTGTTAAATGTTGTTAACCCAATGTTTATAATATCAAAAGAGATTTTAAATTATTATATTATCATGATATTATGATGTACGAATATCTCTTAATATGATATATATACATTAAATGTCGTTACAACGATAAACGTTACATATATGTCTCGTTTCAAAATCATTAAGTTAGTAGTCTTGTTTTTACATATGTAGTTCATTGTTAATATAATTAATGATATGTTTACTTATCATAATATCATGTTAACTATATATATAACCATATATATGTCATCATATAGTTTTTTTTACAAGTTTTAACGTTCGTGAATCACCGGTCAACTTGGGTGGTCAATTGTCTATATGAAACCTATTTCAATTAATCAAGTCTTAACAAGTTTGATTGCTTAACATGTTGGAAACATTTAATCATGTAAATATCAATCTCAATTAATATATATAAACATGGAAAAGTTGGGGTCACTACAGTACCTACCCGTTAAATAAATTTCGTCCCGAAATTTTAAGCTGTTGAAGGTGTTGACGAATCTTCTGGAAATAGATGTGGGTATTTCTTCTTCATTTGATCTTCACGCTCCCAGGTGAACTCGGGTCCTCTACGAGCATTCCATCGAACCTTAACAATTGGTATCTTGTTTTGCTTAAGTCTTTTAACCTCACGATCCATTATTTCGACGGGTTCTTCGATGAATTGGAGTTTTTCGTTGATTTGGATTTCATCTAACGGAATAGTGAGATCTTCTTTAGCAAAACATTTCTTCAAATTCGAGACGTGGAAAGTGTTATGTACAGCCGCGAGTTGTTGAGGTAACTCAAGTCGGTAAGCTACTAGTCCGACACGATCAATAATCTTGAATGGTCCAATATACCTTGGATTTAATTTCCCTCGTTTACCAAATCGAACAACGCCTTTCCAAGGTGAAACTTTAAGCATGACCATCTCTCCAATTTCAAATTCTATATCTTTTCTTTTAATGTCAGCGTAGCTCTTTTGTCGACTTTGGGCGGTTTTCAACCGTTGTTGAATTTGGATGATCTTCTCGGTAGTTTCTTGTATAATCTCCGGACCCGTAATCTGTCTATCCCCCACCTCACTCCAACAAATCGGAGACCTGCACTTTCTACCATAAAGTGCTTCAAACGGCGCCATCTCAATGCTTGAATGGTAGCTGTTGTTGTAGGAAAATTCTGCTAACGGTAGATGTCGATCCCAACTGTTTCCGAAATCAATAACACATGCTCGTAGCATGTCTTCAAGCGTTTGTATCGTCCTTTCGCTCTGCCCATCAGTTTGTGGATGATAGGCAGTACTCATGTCTAGACGAGTTCCTAATGCTTGCTGTAATGTCTGCCAGAATCTTGAAATAAATCTGCCATCCCTATCAGAGATAATAGAGATTGGTATTCCATGTCTGGAGACGACTTCCTTCAAATACAGTCGTGCTAACTTCTCCATCTTGTCATCTTCTCTTATTGGTAGGAAGTGTGCTGATTTGGTGAGACGATCAACTATTACCCAAATAGTATCAAAACCACTTGCAGTCCTTGGCAATTTAGTGATGAAATCCATGGTAATGTTTTCCCATTTCCATTCCGGGATTTCGGGTTGTTGAAGTAGACCTGATGGTTTCTGATGCTCAGCTTTGACCTTAGAACACGTCAAACATTCTCCTACGTATTTAGCAACATCGACTTTCATACCCGGCCACCAAAAATGTTTCTTGAGATCCTTGTACATCTTCCCCGTTCCAGGATGTATTGAGTATCTGGTTTTATGAGCTTCTCTAAGTACCATTTCTCTCATATCTCCAAATTTTGGTACCCAAATCCTTTCAGCCCTATACCGGGTTCCGTCTTCCCGAATATTAAGATGCTTCTCCGATCCTTTGGGTATTTCATCCTTTAAATTTCCCTCTTTTAAAACTCCTTGTTGCGCCTCCTTTATTTGAGTAGTAATGTTATTATGAATCATTATATTCATAGATTTTACTCGAATGGGTTCTCTATCCTTCCTGCTCAAGGCATCGGCTACCACATTTGCCTTCCCCGGGTGGTAACGAATCTCAAAATCATAATCATTCAATAATTCAATCCACCTACGCTGCCTCATATTCAGTTGTTTCTGATTAAATATGTGTTGAAGACTTTTGTGGTCGGTATATATAATACTTTTGACCCCATATAAGTAGTGCCTCCAAGTCTTTAATGCAAAAACAACCGCGCCTAATTCCAAATCATGCGTCGTATAATTTTGTTCGTGAATCTTCAATTGTCTAGACGCATAAGCAATCACCTTCGTTCGTTGCATTAATACACAACCGAGACCTTGCTTTGATGCGTCACAATAAATCACAAAATCATCATTCCCTTCAGGCAATGACAATATAGGTGCCGTAGTTAACTTTTTCTTCAATAACTGAAACGCTTTCTCTTGTTCATCATTCCATTCAAATTTCCTCCCTTTATGCGTTAATGCAGTCAAGGGTTTTGCTATTCTGGAAAAGTCTTGGATGAACCTTCTGTAGTAACCAGCTAGTCCTAAAAACTGGCGTATGTGTTTCGGAGTTTTCGGGGTTTCCCACTTTTCAACAGTTTCTATCTTTGCCGGATCCACCTTAATACCTTCTTTGTTCACTATGTGACCGAGGAATTGAACTTCTTCCAACCAAAATGCACACTTTGAAAACTTAGCGTACAATTCTTCCTTCCTCAATACTTCTAACACCTTTCTCAAATGTTCACCGTGTTCTTGGTCATTCTTTGAGTAAATAAGTATGTCATCAATGAAAACAATGACAAACTTGTCAAGGTATGGTCCACACACTCGGTTCATAAGGTCCATGAACACAGCTGGTGCATTAGTTAAACCAAACGGCATGACCATAAACTCGTAATGACCGTAACGTGTTCTGAAAGCAGTCTTTGGAATATCATCTTCTTTCACCCGCATTTGATGATACCCGGAACGTAAGTCAATCTTTGAATAAACAGACGAGCCTTGTAGTTGATCAAATAAGTCGTCGATTCTCGGTAGTGGGTAGCGGTTCTTGATGGTAAGTTTGTTCAACTCTCGGTAGTCGATACACAACCTGAATGTACCATCTTTCTTCTTGACAAACAAAACAGGAGCTCCCCACGGTGATGTGCTTGGTCGAATGAAACCACGCTCTAAAAGTTCTTGTAATTGGCTTTGCAGTTCTTTCATCTCGCTGGGTGCGAGTCTGTAAGGAGCACGAGCTATTGGTGCAGCTCCTGGTACAAGATCTATTTGAAATTCAACGGATCGATGTGGGGGTAATCCCGGTAATTCTTTCGGAAATACATCGGGAAATTCTTTTGCAATGGGAACATCATTGATGCTCTTTTCTTCAGTTTGTACTTTCTCGACGTGTGCTAGAACAGCATAGCAACCTTTT
Organism: Rutidosis leptorrhynchoides; assembly: GCF_046630445.1. Lineage (NCBI taxonomy): Eukaryota > Viridiplantae > Streptophyta > Magnoliopsida > Asterales > Asteraceae > Rutidosis > Rutidosis leptorrhynchoides. Next base: position 202,407,852 of record NC_092339.1, read on the forward strand.
CTTATTAGTTTTTGTGCCTTCAAATTACTAATAAGATGTAGCTTCGTGTTGCCCTTTTCTCCGTACACCATTAAGGGTTTTCCTTTTTCTCGTATAATGCGAATTGCATTTTTGTAACAAACGATCTCCGCTTTCACTTCTTTCAACCAGTCCATACCGATTATCACATCAAAACTCCCTAACTCTACTGGTATCAAATCAATCTTAAATGTTTCGCTAACCAGTTTAATTTCTCGATTCCGACATATATTATCTGCTGAAATTAATTTACCATTTGCTAATTCGAGTAAAAATTTACTATCCAAAGGCGTCAATGGACAACTTAATTTAGCACAAAAATCTCTACTCATATAGCTTCTATCCGCACCCGAATCAAATAAAACGTAAGCAGATATATTGTCAATAAGAAACGTACCCGTAACAAGCTCCGGGTCTTCCTGTGCCTCTACCGCATTAATATTGAAAACTCTTCCACGGCCTTGTCCATTCGTGTTCTCCTGGTTCGGGCAATTTCTAATAATGTGGCCTGGTTTTCCACATTTATAACAAACTACATTGGCATAACTTGCTCCGACACTACTTGCTCCGCCATTACTCGTTCCGACACCATTTGTTCCTTTCGTTCTATTAACCCCTGGTCCGTAGACCTCACACTTCACCGCGCTATGACCATTTCTTTTACACTTGTTGCAAAATTTGGTGCAGAACCCCGAGTGATTCTTTTCACACCTTTGGCATAGTTGCTTCTGATTGTTGTTGTTGTTGCGGTTATTATTGTTGTTGGGATGATTGTTGTAGTTGCTGTTGTTGTTGTTGTTGTTGTTGTTGGGCCGTTTGTTGTAGTTGCGATTGATGTTGCGATTGTTGGGATAATTGTTGCGATTATTGTTGTAATTGCTGTTGTTGTTGTATTGGTGATTCTTATCACCGTTTTCCTCCCACTTTCTTTTGACTTGCTTCACATTGGCCTCTTCAGCAGTCTGTTCTTTAATTCTTTCTTCAATCTGGTTCACTAGTTTGTGAGCCATTCTACATGCCTGTTGTATGGAGGCGGGCTCGTGTGAACTTATATCTTCTTGGATTCTTTCTGGTAATCCTTTCACAAACGCGTCGATCTTCTCTTCCTCATCTTCGAATGCTCCCGGACACAATAGGCACAATTCTGTGAATCGTCTTTCGTACGTGGTAATATCAAATCCTTGGGTTCGTAACCCTCTAAGTTCTGTCTTGAGCTTATTGACCTCGGTTCTGGGACGGTACTTCTCGTTCATCAAGTGCTTGAATGCTGACCACGGTAGTGCGTACGCATCATCTTGTCCCACTTGCTCTAGATAGGTATTCCACCATGTTAACGCAGAACCTGTGAAGGTATGCGTAGCGTACTTCACTTTGTCCTCTTCAGTACACTTACTTATGGCAAACACCGATTCAACCTTCTCGGTCCACCGTTTCAATCCGATCGGTCCTTCGGTTCCATCAAATTCCAAAGGTTTGCAGGCAGTGAATTCTTTGTAGGTGCATCCTACACGATTTCCTGTACTGCTAGATCCAAGGTTATTGTTGGTATGTAGCGCAGCCTGTACTGCGGCTATGTTTGAAGCTAGAAAAGTACGGAATTCCTCTTCATTCATATTCACGGTGTGTCGAGTAGTCGGTGCCATTTCCTTCAAAATAGTTAAATGGAACAAGTTAATCATACAGAATATTAAGAGTAGTTAATAGTATTTCGTAGCATAATATGAACTCATTTATAAAAGCTTTTTCTTCATATTAGCGTTTTATAAGTTTAAATTCGGGTAGTACCTACCCGTTAAGTTCATACTTAGTAGCTAATATACAATTCAACTACTACAATTCTATATGAAAAACTGATTATAATAATATTTCGCGTTCAAACTTTTATACAATATTTTACAAACTTACAATACCGCTTATTTTACATAAAGCATGAAATATAGCACACAATAACTTTGATACAAGATAGTTGTGAAGACAATTCTAGCTAGTACACAAGTCGTCCAGCAAAGGCAATAAAGACACGTAATTCATACGTCCAGAAACAAGTCATGCATTCTGGTTTTACTAGGACTACTTCCCATCCTTGGTCTTGTGCAACATAACCGTTATGGCCGTTGATAAGACAGCGTGTTGTAACGTCATCAAAGGGACGAGGGTTACGTAATGTCCAAAAGTCCCGTAATAATCTAAAAACCTCATTTCTTACCCCAATTACCGACTCCGTCACTTGTGGAAACGTTTTGTTTAATAGTTGTAGCCCGATGTTCTTGTTCTCACTTTGGTGAGAAGCGAACATTACTAATCCGTAAGCATAACATGCTTCTTTATGTTGCATGTTAGCCGCTTTTTCTAAATCACGAAGTCCAATATTCGGATATATTGAGTCAAAATAATTTCTTAACCCGTTGCGTAAAATAGCATTTGGGTTCCCCGCAATATATGCGTCAAAGTAAACACATCGTAACTTATGGGTTTCCCAATGTGATATCCCCCATCTTTCAAACGAAAGTCTCTTATAAACCAAGACATTCTTGGAACGTTCTTCGAATGTCTTACAAACTGATCTCGCCTTAAATAGTTGTGCCGAAGAATTCTGGCCGACTCTAGACAAGATTTCATCAATCATGTCTCCGGGTAGGTCTCTTAAAATATTGGGTTGTCTATCCATTTTGTGTTTTTAAACTGTAAAATAGACAAGAGTTAGATTCATAAAAAAAATACTTATTAATACAAACAATTTTTACATATATCATAAAGCATAAGAACACTATATTCCATATATTACACCACACGAATACAACTATCTTATTCCGACTCGCTCGTTTCTTCTTCTTCGGTTTTGGTTCGTTTTGCCAAGTTTCTAGGGATATATGATGTTCCCCTAATACGAGCCGTCGTTGTCCACATTGGTTTAGAAAAAACCTGGTGGTTTAGAGGTTCCCGGGTCATTGTTACAACTTAAGGACTTCGGGGGTTGACGATACATATAAAGTTCATCGGGGTTGGAATTAGATTTCTCTATTTTTATGCCCTTTCCCTTATTATTTTCTTTTGCCTTTTTAAATTCAGTTGGGGTAATTTCTATAACATCATCGGAATTCTCGTCGGAATCCGATTCATCGGAGAATTGGTAATCCTCCCAATATTTTGCTTCCTTGGCGGAAACACCATTGACCATAATTAACTTTGGTCGGTTGGTTGAGGATTTTCTTTTACTTAACCGTTTTATTATTTCCCCCACCGGTTCTATTTCTTCATCCGGTTCCGATTCTTCTTCCGGTTCCGATTCTTCTTCCGGTTCCGACTCTTCTTCCGGTTCCTCTTCGGGAACTTGTGAATCAGTCCACAAATCATTCAAATTTACATTTGACTCTTCATTATTATTAGGTGAGTCAATGGGACTTGTTCTAGAGGTAGACATCTATCACATAATATCAAACACGTTAAGAGATTAATATATCACATAATATTCATATGTTAAAAATATAAAGTTTCCAAAAAAAATGTTAAGCAATCATTTTTAAAGAAAACACGGTCGAAGTCCAGACTCACTAATGCATCCTAACAAACTCGATAAGACACACTAATGCAAATTTTCTGGTTCTCTAAGACCAACGCTCTGATACCAACTGAAATGTCCCGTTCTTATTGATTAAAAACGTTCCATATTAATTGATTTCGTTGCGAGGTTTTGACCTCTATATGAGACGTTTTTCAAAGACTGCATTCATTTTTAAAACCAACCATAACCTTTATTTCATAAATAAAGGTTTAAAAAGCTTTACGTAGATTATCAAATAATGATAATCTAAAATATCCTGTTTACACACGACCATTACATAATGGTTTACAATACAAATATGTTACATCGAAATCAGTTTCTTGAATGCAGTTTTTATACAATATCATACAAACATGGACTCCAAATCTTGTCCTTATTTTAGTATGCAACAGCGGAAGCTCTTAATATTCACCTGAGAATAAACATGCTTAAAACGTCAACAAAAATGTTGGTGAGTTATAGGTTTAACCTATATATATCAAATCATAATAATAGACCACAAGATTTCATATTTCAATACACATCCCATACATAGAGATAAAAATCATTCATATGGTGAACACCTGGTAACCGACATTAACAAGATGCATATATAAGAATATCCCCATCATTCCGGGACACCCTTCGGATATGATATAAATTTCTAAGTACTAAAGCATCCGGTACTTTGGATGGGGCTTGTTGGGCCCAATAGATCTATCTTTAGGATTCGCGTCAATTAGGGTGTCTGTTCCCTAATTCTTAGATTACCAGACTTAATAAAAAGGGGCATATTCGATTTCGATAATTCAACCATAGAATGTAGTTTCACGAACTTGTGTCTATTTTGTAAATCATTTATAAAACCTGCATGTATTCTCATCCCAAAAATATTAGATTTTAAAAGTGGGACTATAACTCACTTTCACAGATTTTTACTTCGTCGGGAAGTAAGACTTGGCCACTGGTTGATTCACGAACCTATAACAATATATACATATATATCAAAGTATGTTCAAAATATATTTACAACACTTTTAATATATTTTGATGTTTTAAGTTTATTAAGTCAGCTGTCCTCGTTAGTAACCTACAACTAGTTGTCCACAGTTAGATGTACAGAAATAAATCGATAAATATTATCTTGAATCAATCCACGACCCAGTGTATACGTATCTCAGTATTGATCACAACTCAAACTATATATATTTTGGAATCAACCTCAACCCTGTATAGCTAACTCCAACATTCACATATAGAGTGTCTATGGTTGTTCCGAAATATATATAGATGTGTCGACATGATAGGTCGAAACATTGTATACGTGTCTATGGTATCTCAAGATTACATAATATATAATACAAGTTGATTAAGTTATGGTTGGAATAGATTTGTTACCAATTTTCACGTAGCTAAAATGAGAAAAATTATCCAATCTTGTTTTACCCATAACTTCTTCATTTTAAATCCGTTTTGAGTGAATCAAATTGCTATGGTTTCATATTGAACTCTATTTTATGAATCTAAACAAAAAAAGTATAGGTTTCTAGTCGGAAAAATAAGTTACAAGTCGTTTTTGTAAAGGTAGTCATTTCAGTCGAAAGAACGACGTCTAGATGACCATTTTAGAAAACATACTTCCACTTTGAGTTTAACCATAATTTTTGGATATAGTTTCATGTTCATAATAAAAATCATTTTCTCAGAATAACAACTTTTAAATCAAAGTTTATCATAGTTTTTAATTAACTAACCCAAAACAGCCCGCGGTGTTACTACGACGGCGTAAATCCGGTTTTACGGTGTTTTTCGTGTTTCCAGGTTTTAAATCATTAAGTTAGCATATCATATAGATATAGAACATGTGTTTAGTTGATTTTAAAAGTCAAGTTAGAAGGATTAACTTTTGTTTGCGAACAAGTTTAGAATTAACTAAACTATGTTCTAGTGATTACAAGTTTAAACCTTCGAATAAGATAGCTTTATATGTATGAATCGAATGATGTTATGAACATCATTACTACCTTAAGTTCCTTGGATGAACCTACTGGAAAAGAGAAAAATGGATCTAGCTTCAATGGATCCTTGGATGGCTCAAAGTTCTTGAAGCAAAATCATGACACGAAAACAAGTTCAAGTAAGATCATCACTTGAAATAAGATTGTTATAGTTATAGAAATTGAACCAAAGTTTGAATATGATTATTACCTTGTATTAGAATGATAAACTACTGTAAGAAACAAAGATTTCTTGAGGTTGGATGATCACCTTACAAGATTGGAAGTGAGCTAGCAAACTTGAAAGTATTCTTGATTTTATGAAACTAGAACTTTTGGAATTTATGAAGAACACTTAGAACTTGAAGATAGAACTTGAGAGAGTTCAATTAGATGAAGAAAATTGAAGAATGAAAGTGTTTGTAGGTGTTTTTGGTCGTTGGTGTATGGATTAGATATAAAGGATATGTAATTTTGTTTTCATGTAAATAAGTCATGAATGATTACTCATATTTTTGTAATCTTATGAGATATTTCATGCTAGTTGCCAAATGATGGTTCCCACATGTGTTAGGTGACTCACATGGGCTGCTAAGAGCTGATCATTGGAGTGTATATACCAATAGTACATACATCTAAAAGCTGTGTATTGTACGAGTACGAATACGGGTGCATACGAGTAGAATTGTTGATGAAACTGAACGAGAATGTAATTGTAAGCATTTTTGTTAAGTAGAAGTATTTTGATAAGTGTATTGAAGTCTTTCAAAAGTGTATAAATACATATTAAAACACTACATGTATATACATTTTAACTGAGTCGTTAAGTCATCGTTAGTCGTTACATGTAAGTGTTGTTTTGAAACCTTTAGGTTAACGATCTTGTTAAATGTTGTTAACCCAATGTTTATAATATCAAAAGAGATTTTAAATTATTATATTATCATGATATTATGATGTACGAATATCTCTTAATATGATATATATACATTAAATGTCGTTACAACGATAAACGTTACATATATGTCTCGTTTCAAAATCATTAAGTTAGTAGTCTTGTTTTTACATATGTAGTTCATTGTTAATATAATTAATGATATGTTTACTTATCATAATATCATGTTAACTATATATATAACCATATATATGTCATCATATAGTTTTTTTTACAAGTTTTAACGTTCGTGAATCACCGGTCAACTTGGGTGGTGAATTGTCTATATGAAACCTATTTCAATTAATCAAGTCTTAACAAGTTTGATTGCTTAACATGTTGGAAACATTTAATCATGTAAATATCAATCTCAATTAATATATATAAACATGGAAAAGTTGGGGTCACTACATAAGTCTCTCCGAAGAACCATTATAGTTGTTCGTTAAAACCTATTCATATACTCATTCACATCTTATAATGAGAATTGCCATACCAATTATTGAAAATCAGCAATCAAAATATTTGAATTTCGCAACGTTTCATCATCAACAGTTATATGTATACATATAACACTTATCTATTAGAATTATGATCTTCCATTCTGAAATTCTGAAAAGCACCCAGACTATAAATCAAAACTTCAAATTTTGAAAAAAAGCTGAATACAGCAGCAAAAACTGTTCACAAATTTAACCGTCGAAAGTTTGATGATAAAGAATGGAGTATTGGAAACATTCAATAGAAAATTTAGTACCGAAAAGCGGATTATGCAAAACTTTGAAGGAAGCCTTGGACAAATCACAAAGAATAAGTTTGACTTCAAAGAATCCAAATGATTCAATGCCCTACTAAAGTCTTTAACGAATATCTTGCTCCTTACTCTAAACCCTTGCAGACAATAGTTTCTATCATCCTCTGATCTTAGAAATCCCGAGATATTATCGTATCTTTCATTATAAATATCCTCCATATTTCTGGAGATATTTTTATAACTATTCTTATCTGAAATCATTGATCTCTTCGTACTATCAGTGTTACATCATATAGAAACTGTTAGTTTCTATATTCTGTAAACTTTTGAGCTTAAAATATGAATGCTATTGAAGTAATGTTGGAAATTGATGCATGAGTTAGTATAATATAATGACACTTGATCAACGTGATTATATTATAGTAAGTCATGCTGAGTTTCTAATGGTACATGATGATTCACAGATCATAACGTCATCATGTGACATGTTACATAACTTTTTCATTCTAATTAACTTCTGAACATATCAAGAAACTATATTCTTGATAGTTCTATTCTCAGTGATTCAGGTAATTTGACAAATCAAATCGCACTACTACGTTCATTCTTATTTAGAACTAAGTTCATTCGAAACTTCATACTTACGAATTCTGGACCATTACTCGCTTCACCAGAGTTCGAGAGGAGGATAAAAAGGCAAAGAGCTCCAGAATATAAGAGAAAATATAAAGCCCAATAACAACTTAGAGGTCACAAACCGTGGATATTAATACGAATAGCAATATAAAGACTCGAGAGAACTAAAAACACTATAAACCCAAGAGCATAGTAGAAGTAGACAGATTCCTCCGGTGATAGATGAAAAAGGAGAATGATCAATATGTAAGTCAGGAATATATACAGAAATAAAACTGGATGAAGCATATTGATTGATGATTTGGAAGAATGAATTAAAATATAGAAATTGGAAGTGATGGGAAATAATGAGATGGAAGAAGTTCATTTATAGTGAAAATACCAGACAGAGCAATCGAGACAGATGATCGCATTTAATTATAGAGATCTTATTCCCCATAAATCCCGAAGAATCAGATCTTATAGATTTCCAAGATTTTCTGTAAATCCCTTGAATTCCGGAATTCAACCAAGACAACGTTAAAAGTTAAGACGCACCTTATTTTCTAAATTCAACTCTGACTCTGTTAAGAGTTAAGACGAACCTTTAGTTTTCCTATTCCAATCTTTTGCGATAGCTTCACTCATACGCTTCAAGTAACCAAATCGTTTAATCTATATTACTCATTAATGATAAAAATCTATATATCAACTCATATTCGTCATGAAAACATTTTCATTGTTAGCCATGACCACCTCACTCAAATTTTGGGACGAAATTTCTTTAACGGGTAGGTACTGTGACGACCCGGGAATTTCCGACCAAATTTAAACTTAATCTTCATATTATTTCGATACAATAAGTAAAAGTCTATAATGTTGAGTCACAAAAATTTTGAAACTGTTTTGTGTATTCAATTACCCTTGACTGTGCTCGACGATTCACGAACCATTGTTTGTAAATAAATATGTATATATATATATATATATATATAAAGTGTTATAATTACTAATATTATTATTATCATTAAAAATATTAGTATTCCTATTATAATCATAATTATTATAAATTTACAGCTATTATTATCAATATCATTAATAATAATAATATTATTATTAATATTATATTATTATAAATTTTTGTTAATATTAATATTAGAAAGTATTATAGTTATAATTATTTATTAATTGGTTGTTATATATAAATACAATACATATATACAATATATATAAATACTGATAAATATAAATATATACAGTTATATATATATATATATGCAGTTATATACAAATATATATATATTAGGAAATCAGTATTATTTTATTTGGATTATTATTAATTATATAATTATTAATTATTAATAAAATTCATAAAGCTAGAATCGTATAACTTGACTCAGGATCAACAATTTGTTTCCTATCGTTTTCCATACTGTAACTAATTGATTCCATTCGTACTAATTAGGAGTTCAAACATGAGAAAGAATCCAATTCTGTAACCATCCCTTGCAGCTTTTATATTTTTTATATATTCTTTTCTTGTACGATTGATTCCTCTGTCGATTAGATTGGCTATGAAATAAGCGAATTGTTCAACAAAATGGGGTAACACATTCAACTCTTCTTCTCTTCCTTTCTCATCCTTTCTTCGATGGAATCACCATTCACTATCACACCCGTAATCACCATAGCACCACCTCACTTATATCATTGTATCGCTGCTGCATAATATATTCATCTTTGAATTACGCTTAAGATCAACAACCACGATTTTATTCTTCAAACCAATCACCCATATTGAACGATCAACCCCACACTACAAACCCATCAAGAAATCTTACGGATACTCATATATTTATATATTTTTTTTCTTTTTCTTCGAGCAAAGCAAACTTGACACAATCATATTTGTTGTTCTCTTCATTTTGTTGCTCGTTTACTGATTACAATATTGTTGCTATAGCAGTACAACGAAGAACCAATAATGATGATGTTGAGGAAAGGAAGATTGATATTAAATAAAAAGTGATTACACGTTCCCTTTTCCTTGTTCCTTGTGGTCGACTTTCTTAAAGTAAATAACCCAGTTGTGCTATTTTTATTCGCATGCCTTACTTTTTGTACAATGGCCAGCTACACAACAACCCTACCACCACCTGTACGTTATTAAACATTTATAAAATGGGTTATGTAATTTGGCCAAATTCCTTCCTTATGTTGTTTGACACCCCCAAATAGGGCCTGGGGTATTTGTGTCTAATTATATCAAATCACAGTTGTATAAACGAGAACGACTCTACATGAGACTTTTTATTGAGTTTTGCAGCGGAAGATAAATATGTCTTTAATTGATATGATATGTAATGAAGACTCCAAGCATAGCAAGCAATCATCATCAAAGCAGTAGATATACAGCGGAAGCAATATTTAAGTACCTGAGAATAAACATGCTTAAAAAGTCAACACGAGGTTGAGTGAGTTCATAGGTTTGTCATAAATAATGATTTCAGTAATAGTGTTAGACCACAAGATTTAGTTTGTAAAGTAGATCTCGCAAGATCCAAAAGTTGATCTCCCGCAGGATCAAAAAGTTATGCCAGTGCATGATATTTAGACTAAACGTTGTTTGCCCCGTGACAAGTTGTTCTGTCCTTGTCGTTTAATTTCATTATCAAGTAATACAAAGAGTTAGTCAAATGTATCAGGGACGTTACTCCCGATAGGCCTATCCCCAATAATTAAGAATGCCGCGGCAATTAAAAATATCACTGTAGGGACTTAGTCGGACATAGCCGGGTTTAGCATAGTTTTAACAGTTGGTACTGATATTTAGACTAGACTTTCAAGTTTGCCCCGTAACAAGTTATCGTTTATACTTGTCGGTTGGGGACTTGCTGGTCATAGCCCAACATATCACAGTTTAATAGTTGGTACTTGTATTTTAGACTAGACTTTCAAGTTTGCCCCATAACAAGTTATCGTTTATACTTGTCAGTTAGGGACTTGCTGGTCATAGCCCAACATATCACAGTTTAATAGTTGATACGTGTAAAACAGTTATAAAAGTTGCGTATGTATTCTCAGCCCAAAAATGTAAAGAGTAAAAGGGATCATATGAAACTCACGAAAAATCAGTTTTAGTATTTGTATTCATTTCATAAAAATAGTTATAAAAGTTGCGCATGTATTCTCAGCCCAAAAATATAGATAAAAAGGGAGCAGATGAACTCACGAAAAATCAGTTTTAGTATTTGTATTCATTTCATAAAAACAGTTATAAAAGTAGCGCATGTATTCTCAGCCCAAAAATGTAAAGAGTAAAAGGGATCATATGAAACTCACGAAAAATCAGTTTTAGTATTTGTATTCATTTCATAAAAACAGTTATAAAAGTAGCGCATGTATTCTCAGCCCAAAAATATAGATAAAAAGGGAACTATGAAAACTCACATTAAATAGCAGTTGAAGTATTCCACGCAAGAAGGAAATTAAAGCAAGTAAGTGATCTGGATATCAATCTTGAGGTATAACATTTGATTAGTTAATGTCTAACTTGACATATAGCAACTATATTGACAGTGACGGTTTTCGAGAAAAGTTCCTATTTCTCAAAAGTTTCTATTTTTGGAAACCTACTATTTTTGAAAAACTTCCACTTATAGTAAGCTTCTAGTTTAAGAATGTTCGGGTTATAATTCTTAACAAAGATGTTGTACAATCTCGCCCAAACTTCGTCGCTAACATGCAAGTCACTCGAATGATCTATTGTTACCGAGCGGCCCAGGATCTCTTGACCAGAATCTAAGTCTTGGCATTCGAGATCCACAAGTGTCCCATAATGGTAATAAGGATCACCCTAGGCCACAAGTAGCGGTGATGTTTGTAGTCTTTGTACGCTATCTTTAATTATAACCTTCACGTTCGGTGCGTATATACATATATATTCATTAATTTGATTTTAATTATAACTCCTATATATTAATTCATAAAAATACTTTTATAATTTTTAGTAACATATATTAGTAATTATAACATGTTATTTATTTTAATTTTAATTGCATATAATTTATAACATTATTTACATGTTTCGGTAAAAAAATAATAAACTGAAGTAAATAGTAAAAAGTAAAAAAGTAAAAAGTAAAAAGTAAAAAGTAAAAAGTAAGAAAAGAATACTTACTAGTAGTAATTCTTCAAAGAGAGAATGAGAGAAATTTTGGTGTGAGTTTGAATGAGAAATGAGGGGTATTTATACTTGAAAAAATTAGGTAAAAAGAATAAAATAATTAAAAGAAAAAGAAATATTTTAATTTTTAATGGGATTTTAAAATTCAAAAGTATTAAATGTTAGGTCATGGGATAATACACAAAATAAAATAATAAAAGTAGTTTTCCATTATAATTTTTAATTAAAAAGTAATTTATTTATTTAAAAAAATCATTTATTTTAAGGATTTTTTTTATATATATTTTTTAAAATAAACAAATTGATTTACTATTTTCCAAGAATATTTGTCAATATTTTTTTTTATTCATAATAACAATACTGATAATAAAGATATTAATTATTGATATATTATTTAAAAAGGATATTAATAATAATAATATTAATATATCAAATTAATGCGTAATTATTTACAAATAATTGTTCGTGAATCGTCAGAATTAGTCGAGGTTAAATGAAATCATATAAAGATTTTTTGTTTAAATTTTGCCGGAAATTTACGGGTTGTCACAGTATCCCCCTGTTAATAGAAATTTCTTCCCGAAATTTAGTTGTTGCCATCAGTCGGCGTTGTTTGTAAATAGGTGAGGATATTTTCATTTTATTTGGTCTTCACGTTCCCAGGTATGCTCGGGGCCTTTCGTGAATTCCAACTAATAGGATATTATTTTGTTTCTAGCGTTTAAATCTTACGATCCATAAATTCTACGAAGTGCATTTTGGTATTAATGCGGAGGTTATCTAAAGGATTTAACAAGAGTCTCATTGATTAGATTTTCCTCAGAAAGGGATGATGACGTTATACAAGCATTTCAATATACATGAAATGTGTGATGAATAATAGTGAGCTTATTTAAACCTTGAGCGTTTATGCCACAATATTAGGGTAGATAAAACAGAGAAGAGTTCATGAAAATCATAGTCATGAAATTTGATAGAGATCGTCATTCTTTACAACAAGAATGATGAATATGAGTTGAAAATTAGAGTTTTATCGACATTTAATAATATGGATAAAGTAATTCGATTATAGAAAGAGTATAAACGAAGCTATCGTAAAAGATTGAAATGAGGAAATTAAATGTTCGTCTTAACTTTTGACGTAGTCACGATTGATTTCCGGGATTCAAGGAATTAGAGGAAATCTTCGTAGTCTATAGGATTTCATTCTCCGGTAATTAAGGAAATTAGGATTTTCTTTAATTAAATGCGGTGAATTGCCTCGATTGCTGTGTCTGGAATTTCGCTATAAATTAGCTTCTTCCGTTTCATTATCTTCAACACTTCTATATTTTCTTTCCTCAATTCATATTTCCAAAAGATTTGTTAATATGCTCAATCCAGTTCTTGTTCTTGACCTTATATTGGTTATCGCCACAATCTTCCTTCTTTTCCAACTCCCACCAGAGGAGTCTGTTTACTTCTATTATGCTCTAGGATTTATTGTGTTTTTAGTTCTCCCGTGTCTTTATATTGCTATACGCATTGATATACACGGTTTGTAATTTCAGTGTTGTTATCGGGCTTTATATTTTCCGTTATATGTCGGAGCTCTTTGCCTTTTTATTCTCCTCTCAACTCTAAGTAAAGCAAGTAATGGTCCAGAATTTGTAGGTATGAAGTTTCGAATGAACATAATATACAAAGCAGAAGGAAAAGTAATAGCACGATTTGATTTGTCAAATTATCAGAATATCTGAAAAAGACCGAATCATCAAGAAAAATATTTTCTTGATATGTTTAGAGGTTAAATAGAATGTAAGAGTCGTGTAACATGGCAAATGATGATGATAAAGTTTATGAATCATCATCTTCCATTAAAAATTTAGCATGACTTACTGTAATATAATCACGTTGGCCTGACGTCATTATATTATACTAACTCATGCTTCAATTCCCAACACTACTTCAAATCATTCAAAATTTAAACTTGAATTTTACAGAATATAGAAACTAAAACAGTTTCCTTTATGATGTGATAAAGATATCGCAAGGAGACAATTAATTGCGGTCAAGAATCGTTATGAAGATATCTTCAGAAATATAGAGGATATTTATAACGAAAGATACTTTGATATCTTAGAATTTCTAAGATCCAGTGACGAGGAAAATTCTTCTGTTTCCTCTGCATTTAATGCTACCATATCGGAATCATTGGTTATCAATCCGAGATGGTTTTAAGAAATTTTTTTTTAGATGATTAAACGCTGATTGTAATCGTCAACGAATCTAATGGTTAACGAATAGGCGTTATTGATTTTAAAAGTGATGAGTGATAATTTCGGTGGTTTGATGTGATAATTCATTGCAGAATACGAATGAATGAATGTAGTAATCTTTAGGAAGATAACACCTGCTAAAGCTTTACTTAAATTTCAATATGTTAATTTCAGAATGTGTAATTGATTTTGTATGAAGATGATTGTGTATCATTGTGAAGGTAGTGTGTATAATTAATGATTTATGAATCAAAATTGAAGAATGTACAGTGTATTAATGTGAGATGTAAATATTTCTCGGGTATTACCTACCCGTTAAATATTTTCACAATTAACAGTTTGTACAACAGAATTTACAATCTTTATGAAGATATACGTTCATATATGTATTCTTCAGATATAATCATGGATTTAATATAATATTAAACTCATTTGATTTACGGTTGAAACGAGAATGAATAATCTCCAAAACCTTTAGAGATTTCATAATTGTCGCTAAATATTTCGCTAATGAAGTTATGAATCAATACATTCATCGTTACACTTGATTTATTATGAAATGGAGTTTATTGTGTTGAAGCAGTGATTAACAATTGTTAAGTCATTAACGAAGGGTGTACATCATAGCATATTAGTGATATGAATTAACCAAGTAGTACATACTAGTTGAGATTCACACGTAATTGCTTAGTACGACAAGATTTATTATTGTTCCAAATCATATATATATAAAGTATACATATATAATTCTTCGCGAAGAATGAGTCAATACATCTTAACTCATTATTACTAATATTCCTTGGTATCTATGGGCGTATGATGTTGATGTTTGAGGTATTGAGTGTGATGTTGAGGCGTGGGATGCGGATGTTATTGTTGATGAAGCTGATGCTGTTGGTGGTGATGCTGATGGTGCTTACAATTCTTGTGGTGTTGGTAATGTTGGTGGTACTGATGGTACTAGTGGTGTTGCTGGTGTTGCTTGTGGTACTTGGGTAGTAGGTGTGAGCCTAGCTTCCAAATCGTGCACCGTTTCTTCCAGGGTTTCTACTTTACGCTCGAGTCTATGGATTTGTTCTACCCATTCCTCCGTAAGGTTTGTCAATTCTTGATATTTAGTTCGAAGTCTTCTAACTTCTTCTAGTAATCCTATCTGATTAGAATTTGGGAGTAGAGGACGAATACTTTCTTGGGCTACATCGAGTCGACCTTCGAGGCGGAAAATCCTTGCGAAAAGAGTGTAAACGGTATTACGAATAGGTTCACTGGTAAGTGGATCGAGTACTCTGACGTTTGGTGGTAAGTTTGGCTCATGATAAGGAGCACCTTTGTGACGACCCGGAAATTTCCGACCAAATTTAAACTTAACCTTTATATGTTTCCGACACGATAAGCAGAATTTGTAATGTTGAATCTCAAAAAGTTTGGAACTACATTCATGTAATCAATTACCCTTTGACCGTGTTCGAAGATTCACGAACAATTATGTGTATATAGATATGTATATATAATATATAATATTAACTGAAAACATTAACAAAGTATTAGATATATGATACTTTACATGAACATATTTGTTTCGATATATTTATCGACAGAATTAAGAGATAATATCAAATGATTGAATTATCAGATACATTATGATATGATTACGGGCCTATGTTATGAGGTCCACTGTGATTTAAGAAATCTATTCTTTTTGACCACTCATTACTTAACTAGTATGATAAAATAACGATATTTATATTTTATTTTATCAAATATAAATAACGATTTAAATTAATATTATATATATTTATACGCGTATTATACGTACATAGTTTTATACTTTTACTATACTTTAACTTTACCTTTACTTTACTTTTACTTTACTTTAACTTTAATAATTCAAAATTTAATAATTCACTTTAATAATTCATACTTTAATAATTCACTTTAATAATTCATACTTTAATAATTCACTTTAATAATTCACTTTAATAATTCATACTTTAATAATTCACTTTAATAATTCATACTTTAATAATTCACTTTAATAATTCATACTTTAATAATTCACTTTAATAATTCAAAAATCAATTATAAATAGAATTCAATAGGTTTTATTATTTCATAGAAACTTGAAAATATATTTCTCTAAACTCTCTCAATCGAATTACACATATATATTTTCTTTGTATTATTTCAAGATATTATTAGTATACATAAAATACTACGACGGAGTTATATTCAGACGATTTTAAAATAAGTTTTCAAACGGAATAGAGCTAAGGAAATTATGGGTTATAGCTATGAAGGTTATGGGTATTGATCGAGGGTATTGCTCGTGAGGTCAACCTAACGTTTATAATTTTCGTTTCGTCTACGTACTTTCCTGCAATATTGAATCTCAATATTGATACGTGAGCACTCATAACTTAACTTTTATATTTCAATAGTGTATCCCTGACTAGTGCTCGAGTATATAGGATTATGCATGCTTGTACATTCGATATTGTCCTTAGATAGGTTTGTTGAATCCTGAATTAGATACATATGCTACTGAGATAGGGTATATGATATGCATGTCATTGGAAAGCTAGCGAAAAATTAAGAACTTTTCATTTAGATATCGAATGGTTTCGATGAACGGATTAGAAGTTATAGTTAACTGAATTTTAGTATTATTGTTAAAATGGTTATTATTACTATCGTCGTTATTATTTTAATAGAAATATCATTGTTATTATAAAATATCGTTATTACTATTATGTTAGTATTATCATTTTATCATAATAACATTTTTAGTAAATATAAATATTGTTATTTTTTTATAGAATAATAATAATTATTATTACAAAATAATACAACTTTTACTTATTATTATTATGATCAATATTATTTTATCAAATAAATAGGGGATACAAAGATATTTTTCACCACGCGTAATATAATTACATTAATAATACTTACCACTATAGTTTTACGATATTAAGTGAACTTTATAAATTTAACTACTTAAGATATATAATAGTATATTTTATCATATATAAACGTTAATATAAATTTTTATTAATAAATGACTTTTATTATTATAAAATCTAATAAATATATTTAAAATATATAAAATGACTATAGTTAAGTTATATAATAAACACGTATAAATTTTAGAAGTCATTTTGGGTTAAGTTGACTTTTGTTGACTTTTGCATATTAGTCTCGAGCATTAGGATTGTGGTACACTATGACTTGACCAAAAATTGTTAGACAAATATTGACCAACATATAAATATATATAATTAATATAGGTTCGTGAATCCGAGGCCAACCTTGCACTTGTTAAATGACATTATATGTATTTTTACTACGAAATACAGTATGGTGAGTTTCATTTGCTCCCTTTTTAATTGCTTTTGCAATATATATTTTTGGGCTGAGAATACATGCGCTGTTTTATAAATATTTTATGAAATAGGCACAAGTACTAAAACTAATTCTATGTGGGTTTAAACCAGAAATATACCCTTAGCTTGGTAACATTAAACTACTTGTCTATGTACGGTAGGCGCGAATTCTAAAGATAGATCTATTGGGCCTGACAAACCCCATCCTGACTATGGGATGCTTTAGTACTTCGAGGTTATTTTAAACACACCTGATCTGGTGTACTTTCGAGGGTAAAACATGAACGTTAAGGCTTGTTACCGGGTGCCTACAACTTATAGAATACTTTTATACACTTGCGAGTGTACGGATATTTATAGAAACTGAAATCTTGTGGTCTATTACTATTACGGAAATGATTGATTATGATAAACTAATGAACTCACCAACCTTTTGGTTGACACTTTAAAGCATGTTTATTCTCAGGTATTAAAGAAATCTTCCGCTGTGCATTAGCTCATTTTAAGGATATTACTTGGAGTCATTCATGACATACTTTGAAAGACGTTGCATTCGAGTCGTTGAGTTCATCAAGATTAATATTAAGTCAATTATAGTTGGATGTAATATAAAATGGTATGCATGCCGTCAATTTTTGATGTAAAGAAAGTTTGTCTTTTAAAAACGAATGCAATGTTTGTAAAACGTATCATATAGAGGTCAAATACTGTAGTGACCCGAACTTTTCCATGTTTATATATATTAATTGAGATTGATGTTTACATGATTAAATGTTTCCAACATGTTAAGCAATCAAACTTGTTAAGACTTGATTAATTGAAATAGGTTTCATATAGACAATTGACCACCCAAGTTGACCGGTGATTCACGAACGTTAAAACTTGTAAAAAAACTATATGATGACATATATATGGTTATATATATAGTTAACATGATATTATGATAAGTAAACATATCATTAATTATATTAACAATGAACTACATATGTAAAAACAAGACTACTAACTTAATGATTTTGAAACGAGACATATATGTAACGTTTATCGTTGTAACGACATTTAATGTATATATATCATATTAAGAGATATTCGTACATCATAATATCATGATAATATAATAATTTAAAATCTCTTTTGATATTATAAACATTGGGTTAACAACATTTAACAAGATCGTTAACCTAAAGGTTTCAAAACAACACTTACATGTAACGACTAACGATGACTTAACGACTCAGTTAAAATGTATATACATGTAGTGTTTTAATATGTATTTATACACTTTTGAAAGACTTCAATACACTTATCAAAATACTTCTACTTAACAAAAATGCTTACAATTACATCCTCGTTCAGTTTCATCAACAATTCTACTCGTATGCACCCGTATTCGTACTCGTACAATACACAGCTTTTAGATGTATGTACTATTGGTATATACACTCCAATGATCAGCTCTTAGCAGCCCATGTGAGTCACCTAACACATGTGGGAACCATCATTTGGCAACTAGCATGAAATATCTCATAAGATTACAAAAATATGAGTAATCATTCATGACTTATTTACATGAAAACAAAATTACATATCCTTTATATCCAATCCATACACCAACGACCAAAAACACCTACAAACACTTTCATTCTTCAATTTTCTTCATCTAATTGAACTCTCTCAAGTTCTATCTTCAAGTTCTAAGTGTTCTTCATAAATTCCAAAAGTTCTAGTTTCATAAAATCAAGAATACTTTCAAGTTTGCTAGCTCACTTCCAATCTTGTAAGGTGATCATCCAACCTCAAGAAATCTTTGTTTCTTACAGTAGGTTATCATTCTAATACAAGGTAATAATCATATTCAAACTTTGGTTCAATTTCTATAACTATAACAATCTTATTTCAAGTGATGATCTTACTTGAACTTGTTTTCGTGTCATGATTTTGCTTCAAGAACTTTGAGCCATCCAAGGATCCATTGAAGCTAGATCCATTTTTCTCTTTTTCAGTAGGTTCATCCAAGGAACTTAAGGTAGTAATGATGTTCATAACATCATTCGATTCATACATATAAAGCTATCTTATTCGAAGGTTTAAACTTGTAATCACTAGAACATAGTTTAGTTAATTCTAAACTTGTTCGCAAACAAAAGTTAATCCTTCTAACTTGACTTTTAAAATCAACTAAACACATGTTCTATATCTATATGATATGCTAACTTAATGATTTAAAACCTGGAAACACGAAAAACACCGTAAAACCGGATTTACGCCGTCGTAGTAACACCGCGGGCTGTTTTGGGTTAGTTAATTAAAAACTATGATAAACTTTGATTTAAAAGTTGTTATTCTGAGAAAATGATTTTTATTATGAACATGAAACTATATCCAAAAATTATGGTTAAACTCAAAGTGGAAGTATGTTTTCTAAAATGGTCATCTAGACGTCGTTCTTTCGACTGAAATGACTACCTTTACAAAAACGACTTGTAACTTATTTTTCCGACTAGAAACCTATACTTTTTTTGTTTAGATTCATAAAATAGAGTTCAATATGAAACCATAGCAATTTGATTCACTCAAAACGGATTTAAAATGAAGAAGTTATGGGTAAAACAAGATTGGATAATTTTTCTCATTTTAGCTACGTGAAAATTGGTAACAAATCTATTCCAACCATAACTTAATCAACTTGTATTATATATTATGTAATCTTGAGATACCATAGACACGTATACAATGTTTCGACCTATCATGTCGACACATCTATATATATTTCGGAACAACCATAGACACTCTATATGTGAATGTTGGAGTTAGCTATACAGGGTTGAGGTTGATTCCAAAATATATATAGTTTGAGTTGTGATCAATACTGAGATACGTATACACTGGGTCGTGGATTGATTCAAGATAATATTTATCGATTTATTTCTGTACATCTAACTGTGGACAACTAGTTGTAGGTTACTAACGAGGACAGCTGACTTAATAAACTTAAAACATCAAAATATATTAAAAGTGTTGTAAATATATTTTGAACATACTTTGATATATATGTATATATTGTTATAGGTTCGTGAATCAACCAGTGGCCAAGTCTTACTTCCCGACGAAGTAAAAATCTGTGAATGTGAGTTATAGTCCCACTTTTAAAATCTAATATTTTTGGGATGAGAATACATGCAGGTTTTATAAATGATTTACAAAATAGACACAAGTACGTGAAACTACATTCTATGGTTGAATTATCGAAATCGAATATGCCCCTTTTTATTAAGTCTGGTAATCTAAGAATTAGGGAACAGACACCCTAATTGACGCGAATCCTAAAGATAGATCTATTGGGCCTAACAAACCCCATCCAAAGTACCGGATGCTTTAGTACTTCGAAATTTATATCATATCCGAAGGGTGTCCCGGAATGATGGGGATATTCTTATATATGCATCTTGTTATTGTCGGTTACCAGGTGTTCACCATATGAATGATTTTTATCTCTATGTATGGGATGTGTATTGAAATATGAAATCTTGTGGTCTATTATTATGATTTGATATATATAGGCTAAACCTATAACTCACCAACATTTTTGTTGACGTTTTAAGCATGTTTATTCTCAGGTGATTATTAAGAGCTTCCGCTGTCGCATACTTAAATAAGGATGAGATTTGGAGTCCATGCTTGTATGATATTGTGTAAAAACTGCATTCAAGAAACTTATTTTGTTGTAACATATTTGTATTGTAAACCATTATGTAATGGTCGTGTGTAGACATGATATTTTAGATTATCATTATTTGATAATCTACGTAAAGCTTTTTAAACCTTTATTGATGAAATAAAGGTTATGGTTTGTTTTAAAATGAATGCAGTCTTTGAAAAACGTCTCATATAGAGGTCAAAACCTCGCAACGAAATCAATTAATATGGAACGTTTTTAATCAATAAGAACGGGACATTTCAGTTGGTATCCGAGCGTTGGTCTTAGAGAACCAGAAAATTTGCATTAGTGTGTCTTATCGAGTTTGTTAGGATGCATTAGTGAGTCTGGACTTCGACCGTGTTTTCTTTAAAAATGATTGCTTAACATTTTTGTTGGAAACTATATATTTTTAACATATGAATATTATGTGATATATTAATCTCTTAACGTGTTTGATATTATGTGATAGATGTCTACCTCTAGAACAAGTCCCATTGACTCACCTAATAATAATGAAGAGTCAAATGTAAATTGGAATGATTTGTGGACTGATTCACAAGTTCCCGAAGAGGAACCGGAAGAAGAGTCGGAACCGGAAGAAGAATCGGAACCGGAAGAAGAATCGGAACCGGATGAAGAAATAGAACCGGTGGGGGAAATAATAAAACGGTTAAGTAAAAGCAAATCCTCAACCAACCGACCAAAGTTAATTATGGTCAATGGTGTTTCCGCCAAGGAAGCAAAATATTGGGAGGATTACCAATTCTCCGATGAATCGGATTCCGACGAGAATTCCGATGATGTTATAGAAATTACCCCAACTGAATTTAAAAAGGCAAAAGAAAATAATAAGGGAAAGGGCATAAAAATAGAGAAATCTAATTCCAACCCCGATGAACTTTATATGTATCGTCAACCCCCGAAGTCCTTAAGTTGTAACAATGACCCGGGAACCTCTAAACCACCAGGTTTTTCTAAACCAATGTGGACAACGACGGCTCGTATTAGGGGAACATCATATATCCCTAGAAACTTGGCAAAACGAACCAAAACCGAAGAAGAAGAAACGAGCGAGTCGGAATAAGATAGTTGTATTCGTGTGGTGTAATATATGGAATATAGTGTTCTTATGCTTTATGATATATGTAAAAATTGCTTGTATTAATAAGTATTTTTTTTATGAATCTAACTCTTGTCTATTTTACAGTTTAAAAACACAAAATGGATAGACAACCCAATATTTTAAGAGACCTACCCGGAGACATGATTGATGAAATCTTGTCTAGAGTCGGCCAGAATTCTTCGGCACAACTATTTAAGGCGAGATCAGTTTGTAAGACATTCGAAGAACGTTCCAAGAATGTCTTGGTTTATAAGAGACTTTCGTTTGAAAGATGGGGGATATCACATTGGGAAACCCATAAGTTACGATGTGTTTACTTTGACGCATATATTGCGGGGAACCCAAATGCTATTTTACGCAACGGGTTAAGAAATTATTTTGACTCAATATATCCGAATATTGGACTTCGTGATTTAGAAAAAGCGGCTAACATGCAACATAAAGAAGCATGTTATGCTTACGGATTAGTAATGTTCGCTTCTCACCAAAGTGAGAACAAGAACATCGGGCTACAACTATTAAACAAAACGTTTCCACAAGTGACGGAGTCGGTAATTGGGGTAAGAAATGAGGTTTTTAGATTATTACGGGACTGTTGGACATTACGTAACCCTCGTCCCTTTGATGACGTTACAACACGCTGTCTTATCAACGGCCATAACGGTTATGTTGCACAAGACCAAGGATGGGAAGTAGTCCTAGTAAAACCAGAATGCATGACTTGTTTCTGGACGTATGAATTACGTGTCTTTATTGCCTTTGCTGAACGACTTGTGTACTAGCTAGAATTGTCTTCACAACTATCTTGTATCAAAGTTATTGTGTGCTATATTTCATGCTTTATGTAAAATAAGCGGTATTGTAAGTTTGTAAAATATTGTATAAAAGTTTGAACGCGAAATATTATTATAATCAGTTTTTCATATAGAATTGTAGTAGTTGAATTGTATATTAGCTACTAAGTATGAACTTAACGGGTAGGTACTACCCGAATTTAAACTTATAAAACGCTAATATGAAGAAAAAGCTTTTATAAATGAGTTCATATTATGCTACGAAATACTATTAACTACTCTTAATATTCTGTATGATTAACTTGTTCCATTTAACTATTTTGAAGGAAATGGCACCGACTACTCGACACACCGTGAATATGAATGAAGAGGAATTCCGTACTTTTCTAGCTTCAAACATAGCCGCAGTACAGGCTGCGCTACATACCAACAATAACCTTGGATCTAGCAGTACAGGAAATCGTGTAGGATGCACCTACAAAGAATTCACTGCCTGCAAACCTTTAGAATTTGATGGAACCGAAGGACCGATCGGATTGAAACGGTGGACCGAGAAGGTTGAATCGGTGTTTGCCATAAGTAAGTGTACTGAAGAGGACAAAGTGAAGTACGCTACGCATACCTTCACAGGTTCTGCGTTAACATGGTGGAATACTTATCTAGAGCAAGTGGGACAAGATGATGCGTACGCACTACCGTGGTCAGCATTCAAGCACTTGATGAACGAGAAGTACCGTCCCAGAACCGAGGTCAATAAGCTCAAGACAGAACTTAGAGGGTTACGAACCCAAGGATTTGATATTACCACGTACGAAAGACGATTCACAGAATTGTGCCTATTGTGTCCGGGAGCATTCGAAGATGAGGAAGAGAAGATCGACGCGTTTGTGAAAGGATTACCGGAAAGAATCCAAGAAGATATAAGTTCACACGAGCCCGCCTCCATACAACAGGCAAGTAGAATGGCTCACAAACTAGTGAACCAGATTGAAGAAAGAATTAAAGAACAGACTGCTGAAGAGGCCAATGTGAAGCAAGTTAAAAGAAAGTGGGAGGAAAACGGTGATAAGAATCACCAATACAACAACAACAGCAATTACAACAATAATCGCAACAATTATCCCAACAATCGCAACATCAATCGCAACTACAACAAACGGCCCAACAACAACAACAACAACAACAACAACAGCAACTACAACAATCATCCCAACAACAATAATAACCGCAACAACAACAACAATCAGAAGCAGCTATGCCAAAGGTGTGAAAAGAATCACTCGGGGTTCTGCACCAAATTTTGCAACAAGTGTAAAAGAAATGGTCATAGCGCGGCGAAGTGTGAGGTCTACGGACCAGGGGTTAATAGAACGAAAGGAACAAATGGTGTCGGAACGAGTAATGGCGGAGCAAGTAGTGTCGGAGCAAGTTATGCCAATGTAGTTTGTTATAAATGTGGAAAACCAGGCCACATTATTAGAAATTGCCCGAACCAGGAGAACACGAATGGACAAGGCCGTGGAAGAGTTTTCAATATTAATGCGGTAGAGGCACAGGAAGACCCGGAGCTTGTTACGGGTACGTTTCTTATTGACAATAAATCTGCTTACGTTTTATTTGATTCGGGTGCGGATAGAAGCTATATGAGTAGAGATTTTTGTGCTAAATTAAGTTGTCCATTGACGCCTTTGGATAGTAAATTTTTACTCGAATTAGCAAATGGTAAATTAATTTCAGCAGATAATATATGTCGGAATCGAGAAATTAAACTGGTTAGCGAAACATTTAAGATTGATTTGATACCAGTAGAGTTAGGGAGTTTTGATGTGATAATCGGTATGGACTGGTTGAAAGAAGTGAAAGCGGAGATCGTTTGTTACAAAAATGCAATTCGCATTATACGAGAAAAAGGAAAACCCTTAATGGTGTACGGAGAAAAGGGCAACACGAAGCTACATCTTATTAGTAATTTGAAGGCACAAAAACTAATAAGAAAAGGTTGCTATGCTGTTCTAGCACACGTCGAGAAAGTACAAACTGAAGAAAAGAGCATCAATGATGTTCCCATTGCAAAAGAATTTCCCGATGTATTTCCGAAAGAATTACCGGGATTACCCCCACATCGATCCGTTGAATTTCAAATAGATCTTGTACCAGGAGCTGCACCAATAGCTCGTGCTCCTTACAGACTCGCACCCAGCGAGATGAAAGAACTGCAAAGCCAATTACAAGAACTTTTAGAGCGTGGTTTCATTCGACCAAGCACGTCACCGTGGGGAGCTCCTGTTTTGTTTGTCAAGAAGAAAGATGGTACATTCAGGTTGTGTATCGACTACCGAGAGTTGAACAAACTTACCATCAAGAACCGCTACCCACTACCGAGAATCGACGACTTATTTGATCAACTACAAGGCTCGTCTGTTTATTCAAAGATTGACTTACGTTCCGGGTATCATCAAATGCGGGTGAAAGAAGATGATATTCCAAAGACTGCTTTCAGAACACGTTACGGTCATTACGAGTTTATGGTCATGCCGTTTGGTTTAACTAATGCACCAGCTGTGTTCATGGACCTTATGAACCGAGTGTGTAGACCATACCTTGACAAGTTTGTCATTGTTTTCATTGATGACATACTTATTTACTCAAAGAATGACCAAGAACACGGTGAACATTTGAGAAAGGTGTTAGAAGTATTGAGGAAGGAAGAATTGTACGCTAAGTTTTCAAAGTGTGCATTTTGGTTGGAAGAAGTTCAATTCCTCGGTCACATAGTGAACAAAGAAGGTATTAAGGTGGATCCGGCAAAGATAGAAACTGTTGAAAAGTGGGAAACCCCGAAAACTCCGAAACACATACGCCAGTTTTTAGGACTAGCTGGTTACTACAGAAGGTTCATCCAAGACTTTTCCAGAATAGCAAAACCCTTGACTGCATTAACGCATAAAGGGAAGAAATTTGAATGGAATGATGAACAAGAGAAAGCGTTTCAGTTATTGAAGAAAAAGCTAACTACGGCACCTATATTGTCATTGCCTGAAGGGAATGATGATTTTGTGATTTATTGTGACGCATCAAAGCAAGGTCTCGGTTGTGTATTAATGCAACGAACGAAGGTGATTGCTTATGCGTCTAGACAATTGAAGATTCACGAACAAAATTATACGACGCATGATTTGGAATTAGGCGCGGTTGTTTTTGCATTAAAGACTTGGAGGCACTACTTATATGGGGTCAAAAGTATTATATATACCGACCACAAAAGTCTTCAACACATATTTAATCAGAAACAACTGAATATGAGGCAGCGTAGGTGGATTGAATTATTGAATGATTACGATTTTGAGATTCGTTACCACCCGGGGAAGGCAAATGTGGTAGCCGATGCCTTGAGCAGGAAGGATAGAGAACCCATTCGAGTAAAATCTATGAATATAATGATTCATAATAACATTACTACTCAAATAAAGGAGGCGCAACAAGGAGTTTTAAAAGAGGGAAATTTAAAGGATGAAATACCCAAAGGATCGGAGAAGCATCTTAATATTCGGGAAGACGGAACCCGGTATAGGGCTGAAAGGATTTGGGTACCAAAATTTGGAGATATGAGAGAAATGGTACTTAGAGAAGCTCATAAAACCAGATACTCAATACATCCTGGAACGGGGAAGATGTACAAGGATCTCAAGAAACATTTTTGGTGGCCGGGTATGAAAGCCGATGTTGCTAAATACGTAGGAGAATGTTTGACGTGTTCTAAGGTCAAAGCTGAGCATCAGAAACCATCAGGTCTACTTCAACAACCCGAAATCCCGGAATGGAAATGGGAAAACATTACCATGGATTTCATCACTAAATTGCCAAGGACTGCAAGTGGTTTTGATACTATTTGGGTAATAGTTGATCGTCTCACCAAATCAGCACACTTCCTACCAATAAGAGAAGATGACAAGATGGAGAAGTTAGCACGACTGTATTTGAAGGAAGTCGTCTCCAGACATGGAATACCAATCTCTATTATCTCTGATAGGGATGGCAGATTTATTTCAAGATTCTGGCAGACATTACAGCAAGCATTAGGAACTCGTCTAGACATGAGTACTGCCTATCATCCACAAACTGATGGGCAGAGCGAAAGGACGATACAAACGCTTGAAGACATGCTACGAGCATGTGTTATTGATTTCGGAAACAGTTGGGATCGACATCTACCGTTAGCAGAATTTTCCTACAACAACAGCTACCATTCAAGCATTGAGATGGCGCCGTTTGAAGCACTTTATGGTAGAAAGTGCAGGTCTCCGATTTGTTGGAGTGAGGTGGGGGATAGACAGATTACGGGTCCGGAGATTATACAAGAAACTACCGAGAAGATCATCCAAATTCAACAACGGTTGAAAACCGCCCAAAGTCGACAAAAGAGCTACGCTGACATTAAAAGAAAAGATATAGAATTTGAAATTGGAGAGATGGTCATGCTTAAAGTTTCACCTTGGAAAGGTGTTGTTCGATTTGGTAAACGAGGGAAATTAAATCCAAGGTATATTGGACCATTCAAGATTATTGATCGTGTCGGACCAGTAGCTTACCGACTTGAGTTACCTCAACAACTCGCGGCTGTACATAACACTTTCCACGTCTCGAATTTGAAGAAATGTTTTGCTAAAGAAGATCTCACTATTCCGTTAGATGAAATCCAAATCAACGAAAAACTCCAATTCATCGAAGAACCCGTCGAAATAATGGATCGTGAGGTTAAAAGACTTAAGCAAAACAAGATACCAATTGTTAAGGTTCGATGGAATGCTCGTAGAGGACCCGAGTTCACCTGGGAGCGTGAAGATCAGATGAAGAAGAAATACCCGCATCTATTTCCAGAAGATTCGTCAACACCTTCAACAGCTTAAAATTTCGGGACGAAATTTATTTAACGGGTAGGTACTGTAGTGACCCGAACTTTTCCATGTTTATATATATTAATTGAGATTGATGTTTACATGATTAAATGTTTCCAACATGTTAAGCAATCAAACTTGTTAAGACTTGATTAATTGAAATAGGTTTCATATAGACAATTGACCACCCAAGTTGACCGGTGATTCACGAACGTTAAAACTTGTAAAAAAACTATATGATGACATATATATGGTTATATATATAGTTAACATGATATTATGATAAGTAAACATATCATTAATTATATTAACAATGAACTACATATGTAAAAACAAGACTACTAACTTAATGATTTTGAAACGAGACATATATGTAACGTTTATCGTTGTAACGACATTTAATGTATATATATCATATTAAGAGATATTCGTACATCATAATATCATGATAATATAATAATTTAAAATCTCTTTTGATATTATAAACATTGGGTTAACAACATTTAACAAGATCGTTAACCTAAAGGTTTCAAAACAACACTTACATGTAACGACTAACGATGACTTAACGACTCAGTTAAAATGTATATACATGTAGTGTTTTAATATGTATTTATACACTTTTGAAAGACTTCAATACACTTATCAAAATACTTCTACTTAACAAAAATGCTTACAATTACATCCTCGTTCAGTTTCATCAACAATTCTACTCGTATGCACCCGTATTCGTACTCGTACAATACACAGCTTTTAGATGTATGTACTATTGGTATATACACTCCAATGATCAGCTCTTAGCAGCCCATGTGAGTCACCTAACACATGTGGGAACCATCATTTGGCAACTAGCATGAAATATCTCATAAGATTACAAAAATATGAGTAATCATTCATGACTTATTTACATGAAAACAAAATTACATATCCTTTATATCCAATCCATACACCAACGACCAAAAACACCTACAAACACTTTCATTCTTCAATTTTCTTCATCTAATTGAACTCTCTCAAGTTCTATCTTCAAGTTCTAAGTGTTCTTCATAAATTCCAAAAGTTCTAGTTTCATAAAATCAAGAATACTTTCAAGTTTGCTAGCTCACTTCCAATCTTGTAAGGTGATCATCCAACCTCAAGAAATCTTTGTTTCTTACAGTAGGTTATCATTCTAATACAAGGTAATAATCATATTCAAACTTTGGTTCAATTTCTATAACTATAACAATCTTATTTCAAGTGATGATCTTACTTGAACTTGTTTTCGTGTCATGATTTTGCTTCAAGAACTTTGAGCCATCCAAGGATCCATTGAAGCTAGATCCATTTTTCTCTTTTTCAGTAGGTTCATCCAAGGAACTTAAGGTAGTAATGATGTTCATAACATCATTCGATTCATACATATAAAGCTATCTTATTCGAAGGTTTAAACTTGTAATCACTAGAACATAGTTTAGTTAATTCTAAACTTGTTCGCAAACAAAAGTTAATCCTTCTAACTTGACTTTTAAAATCAACTAAACACATGTTCTATATCTATATGATATGCTAACTTAATGATTTAAAACCTGGAAACACGAAAAACACCGTAAAACCGGATTTACGCCGTCGTAGTAACACCGCGGGCTGTTTTGGGTTAGTTAATTAAAAACTATGATAAACTTTGATTTAAAAGTTGTTATTCTGAGAAAATGATTTTTATTATGAACATGAAACTATATCCAAAAATTATGGTTAAACTCAAAGTGGAAGTATGTTTTCTAAAATGGTCATCTAGACGTCGTTCTTTCGACTGAAATGACTACCTTTACAAAAACGACTTGTAACTTATTTTTCCGACTAGAAACCTATACTTTTTTTGTTTAGATTCATAAAATAGAGTTCAATATGAAACCATAGCAATTTGATTCACTCAAAACGGATTTAAAATGAAGAAGTTATGGGTAAAACAAGATTGGATAATTTTTCTCATTTTAGCTACGTGAAAATTGGTAACAAATCTATTCCAACCATAACTTAATCAACTTGTATTATATATTATGTAATCTTGAGATACCATAGACACGTATACAATGTTTCGACCTATCATGTCGACACATCTATATATATTTCGGAACAACCATAGACACTCTATATGTGAATGTTGGAGTTAGCTATACAGGGTTGAGGTTGATTCCAAAATATATATAGTTTGAGTTGTGATCAATACTGAGATACGTATACACTGGGTCGTGGATTGATTCAAGATAATATTTATCGATTTATTTCTGTACATCTAACTGTGGACAACTAGTTGTAGGTTACTAACGAGGACAGCTGACTTAATAAACTTAAAACATCAAAATATATTAAAAGTGTTGTAAATATATTTTGAACATACTTTGATATATATGTATATATTGTTATAGGTTCGTGAATCAACCAGTGGCCAAGTCTTACTTCCCGACGAAGTAAAAATCTGTGAATGTGAGTTATAGTCCCACTTTTAAAATCTAATATTTTTGGGATGAGAATACATGCAGGTTTTATAAATGATTTACAAAATAGACACAAGTACGTGAAACTACATTCTATGGTTGAATTATCGAAATCGAATATGCCCCTTTTTATTAAGTCTGGTAATCTAAGAATTAGGGAACAGACACCCTAATTGACGCGAATCCTAAAGATAGATCTATTGGGCCTAACAAACCCCATCCAAAGTACCGGATGCTTTAGTACTTCGAAATTTATATCATATCCGAAGGGTGTCCCGGAATGATGGGGATATTCTTATATATGCATCTTGTTATTGTCGGTTACCAGGTGTTCACCATATGAATGATTTTTATCTCTATGTATGGGATGTGTATTGAAATATGAAATCTTGTGGTCTATTATTATGATTTGATATATATAGGCTAAACCTATAACTCACCAACATTTTTGTTGACGTTTTAAGCATGTTTATTCTCAGGTGATTATTAAGAGCTTCCGCTGTCGCATACTTAAATAAGGATGAGATTTGGAGTCCATGCTTGTATGATATTGTGTAAAAACTGCATTCAAGAAACTTATTTTGTTGTAACATATTTGTATTGTAAACCATTATGTAATGGTCGTGTGTAGACATGATATTTTAGATTATCATTATTTGATAATCTACGTAAAGCTTTTTAAACCTTTATTGATGAAATAAAGGTTATGGTTTGTTTTAAAATGAATGCAGTCTTTGAAAAACGTCTCATATAGAGGTCAAAACCTCGCAACGAAATCAATTAATATGGAACGTTTTTAATCAATAAGAACGGGACATTTCAAATACCTCGCGATGTAATCAACTATTGTGAATCGTTTATAATGTATATGAACGGATCCTTTCAGTTGGTATCAGAGCGGTGGTCTTAGCGAACCAGGTCTTGCATTAGTGTGTCTAACTGATAGTTGTTAAGATGCATTAGTGAGTCTGGACTTCGACCGTGTCTGCATGTCAAAAGTTTTGCTTATCATTTTTAGTCGGAAATCATCTACTTACCATCCTTAGGAAATTACCTGCTTATCATTCTTAAGTCTAGACGCGTTTTCCTACATTTATTGCATAATAGTGTATAGACGAATTCTTATCTTAGCATATCTGTTACTGTGAAGTTTAACTGACATCTTTCAAAGATTCCTCCGTAATTTATGGGATTTTGGTATTATATATACATATGTAAATTATGTATTGAAGAATACCAAATCTAAATTCTACAATCTATTTCATACCAAAAAAATTCTTTCCCTGATCATACAAGATGGATCCCTCAACCAGTTCGAGTTCCTCGGATTCCGACAGCTATGCCGATATGGATTTCCACATGAGCTCCGAAAGCAGTGTGACCGGAATGGATCAACCAATTAACCATCATCTATTCTGGATGAATTGGGGATGGGTTCGTAATCTACTTAACCATTGGAGACAAGAAGAAGGCGATCCCTTTCATCCACCACATTGCCCTCTTGGCAATGAACCTGAAGCACTTACCGGCGAACCTGTCTGAAACACCATTTTCTCTCTCATTTCCAGAGTATCTCGTCATAATTGTATACTACACCAAATTCTAGATCTTATTTATCCGCTCGTCCGAACCGACAATCACCCCGGTGTAATAGAAGAAGTCAACGAGCTTCGCGCTCGGGTAGTGGCTTTGGAGAATATGGTGCAAAGGTTACAAACACCAGCAGCAGCACCAGCAGCATAACCAGTACCACCATCAACAACATCAACAGTACCATTACCACCACCAACAACAACCGCATCGCAAACCTCAACTTCACAATTTGTCCCACGAGCATCGACGTCATACGCCATGTAGATACCAAGGAATACCACAACGATTAAGTATTGATTCATAACTTCATTGGGGAAACATTCTACGGCGATTATGTAATTTCTAAAGTTTAGAAATTATCTATCCTAGCCTTAACCATAAATCAAATGAGTTTAATTTAATATTAACTCATTAAATCTATATTACATCTGAAGAAATATACACATATATATTTCCATAAAGACTGTAATAAAATTCTTTTGTACAAAATATTAATTGTGAATTTTTTTTAACGGGTAGGTAATACCCGAGAGATATATAAATTCACAATTAATATGTTACATTCTTCGAATCTGATTCAGCAAGTCATCCATTATACTCCCTACTTTCACAACAATATACATTCTTTTATAGAAATCAAAACAACCATACTCATTCAAAATCTAATTACATATTCTGATTTTAAAATCTCAGAATTCGATTCAAGATATAACCGAAATCATCACTCTTAGATTCCTACATCTTTCAAAACTATACTTTGACTTCAAAACTGTCCTAGAACCTCATTTCTATTCATGGAACTCACAAAAATATTTGTATCATTCAAAATCTTAGAACATCATATGTATATTAACAATTACAATATGTGTTCAAACACTTCGAAATTCCTAAAGACATGCGAGATGATTATCCAAACACACATTACCCACTGTCATGCACCTGAAAAGCTCTCAAAACCAAAGTTATAGTTTAACACGTATCCATGTCAAATCCTTTGATATTTATTACCAAATATAATTTTTCAATCTCTTTCCAAAATAGACAGTTTTGTCACAGCTCCAGCAAATCACCTTCATTTGTTTATACGAATAAACCCTTCATCATGGTTACCGGGGAACCTTTCATATCTCGTCACATTAGCAGTAAACTTATCAACAACTTCATTAACCTTCGACTTAAGCCTCTCCAAAAATCCACTATACTTATTCATTAAAACCCCATCATGTACTCACCTACATCCTGTAACAATAATTGTCACACCAACTATTGGGAATTAGCAATCAGTATTTTGAATTTCGCGACAATTTTACGTTAAAAGTTATATGTAAACATATAACGTCTATCTCCTAGACTTACATACTTCGAATGTGAATTTTCTGAAAAACATCCCAAACTATGAACTAGTTCTCCGAAATTGGAAAAATGCTGATGAAGTAGCAAAAACTGTAAACGACTTAAACAGTCAAAAGTTTGATGATAAAGAATAGTATGGTGGTAAAGCTGAGAAAAAGAGAAGGTTTGAAACTGAAAAATGGATTGAGCAGACCATGAAGGAGGCTGTGGACAAATCACAAAGACTAAACCTGCCTTCAAAGGATCCAAATGTTTCAGTGTCTACTGAAATTGTTAGCAAACACCTTACTTCTTATTCTAAACCTTCACAGACAAATCTTCTTCATCATCCATCTATGTTAAGAATTCTAAGATATTATCGTATCTTTTATTATAAATATCTTCGATATTCATGAAGATATTTTCACAACTATTCTTATCCGAAATCTTTTATCTCTTCGCAATATTTGCGTTACAACATAAAAAGAAACTGTGTTAGTTTCTAAATTCTGAAGAAGAAAAAAATTCGAATTTAAAATAGGAATGTTTTTAAAGCAGTGTTGGGAACTGAAACATGAGTTAGTATAATATAATGACACTTGATCAACGTGATTATATTACAGTAAGTCATGCTGAGTTTCTAATGGAACGTGATGATTCACAGAACATACCGTCATCATGTACTGTTTACACGACTCTTACATTCGACCCAATTTCCAAACATATTAAGAACATATCATCTTGATAGCTCTATATTTTCGGATATTCTGGTAATTTGCCAAATCAAGATCGTGCCATTAAGATTTTCTTCTTGGAACATTAACTATGTTCATCCAAAAATTCATATCTATGAATTCTGGACCATTATCCGCTTGACTTAAGGTCGGGAAGAGAAAACGAAAGCATGAAGCTCCGAAATATAATGGAGAATATAAAGCCCGATAACAATCCCGAAATTACAAACCGTGTATATCAATGCGTATAGCAATATAAAGACACGGGAGAATAAAAAAACACAATAACCCCAAGGTAATGGTAGAAGAAAATAACTTCCTCCGGTGGTAGATGAAAAAGAAGAATGACAGATATGAAAGTTAAGAGTATATCAAGAATCAATACTGGATGAAGCATATTAACGAATGCTTTAAAGTATGAATTGGGGAGAAAGACTAGAAGGTGTGAGCTGTGGAAATAAAGAAACGAAGGGGTAGATTTATAGTAAAATATCAGACAGAGAAATTGAGACAGATTATCGCATTTAATCAAAGAAGGTCATGATTTTCTTAATCGCCGAAGAACCAAATCTTATTGCAAAGATTTTCTTTAAATCCAATGAATTCTGGAAATCAATCATAACTACGTCATCGGTTAAAATAAATATACGTTTACTCATTTCACTCTCTTGCGATAGCTTCACTTATACTCTTCGCGTAATCAAATTGTTTTATCTATATTACTCAATGATGATAAAACTCTATTTATCAACTCATATTCGTCATGAAAACATTTTTATAGTTAGCCATGATGACCTCGATCAAATTTCGGGACGAAATTTCTTTAACGGGTAGGTACTGTGACGACCCGGAAATTTCCGACCAAATTTAAACTTAACCTTTATATGTTTCCGACACGATAAGCAGAATTTGTAATGTTGAATCTCAAAAAGTTTGGAACTACATTCATGTAATCAATTACCCTTTGACCGTGTTCGACGATTCACGAACAATTATGTGTATATAGATATGTATATATAATATATAATATTAACTGAAAACATTAACAAAGTATTAGATATATGATACTTTACATGAACATATTTGTTTCGATATATTTATCGACAGAATTAAGAGATAATATCAAATGATTGAATTATCAGATACATTATGATATGATTACGGGCCTATGTTATGAGGTCCACTGTGATTTAAGAAATCTATTCTTTTTGACCACTCATTACTTAACTAGTATGATAAAATAACGATATTTATATTTTATTTTATCAAATATATATAACGATTTAAATTAATATTATATATATTTATACGCGTATTATACGTACATAGTTTTATACTTTTACTATACTTTAACTTTACCTTTACTTTACTTTTACTTTACTTTAACTTTAATAATTCATACTTTAATAATTCACTTTAATAATTCATACTTTAATAATTCACTTTAATAATTCATACTTTAATAATTCACTTTAATAATTCATACTTTAATAATTCACTTTAATAATTTATACTTTAATAATTCACTTTAATAATTCATACTTTAATAATTCACTTTAATAATTCAAAAATCTATTATAAATAGAATTCAATAGGTTTTATTATTTCATAGAAACTTGAAAATATATTTCTATAAACTCTCTCAATCGAATTACACATATATATTTTCTTTGTATTATTTCAAGATATTATTAGTAAACATAAAATACTACGACGGAGTTATATTCAGACGATTTTAAAATAAGTTTTCAAACAGAATAGAGCTAAGGAAATTATGGGTTATAGCTATGGAGGTTATGGGTATTGATCGAGGGTATTGCTCGTGAGGTCAACCTAACGTTTATCATTTTCGTTACGTCTACGTACTTTCCTGCAATATTGAATCTCAATATTGATACGTGAGCACTCATAACTTAACTTTTATATTTCAATAGTGTATCCCTGACTAGTGCTCGAGTATATAGGATTATGCATGCTTGTACATTCGATATTGTCCTTAGATAGGTTTGTTGAATCCTGAATTAGATACATATGCTACTGAGATAGGGTATATGATATGCATGTCATTGGAAAGCTAGCGAAAAATTAAGAACTTTTCATTTAGATATCGAATGGTTTCGATGAACGGATTAGAAGTTATAGTCAACTGAATTTTAGTATTATTGTTAAAATGATTATTATTACTATCGTCGTTATTATTTTAATAGAAATATCATTGCTATTATAAAATATCATTATTACTATTATGTTAGTATTATCATTTTATCATAATAATATTTTTAGTAAATATAAATATTGTTATTTTTTTATAGAATAATAATAATAATTATTACAAAATAATACAACTTTTACTTATTATTATTATGATCAATATTATTTTATCAAATAAATAGGGGATACAAAGATATTTTTCACCATGCGTAATATAATTACATTAATAATACTTACCACTATAGTTTTACGATATTAAGTGAACTTTATAAATTTTACTACTTAAGATATATAAAAGCATATTTTATCATATATAAACGTTAATATAAATTTTTATTAATAAATGACTTTTATTATTATAAAATCTAATAAATATATTTAAAATATATAAAATGACTATAGTTAAGTTATATAATAAACACGTATAAATTTTAGAAGTCATTTTGGGTTAAGTTGACTTTTGTTGACTTTTGCATATTAGTCTCGAGCATTAGGATTGTGGTACACTATGACTTGACCAAAAATTGTTAGACAAATATTGACCAACATATAAATATATATAATTAATATAGGTTCGTGAATCTGAGGCCAACCTTTCACTTGTTAAATGACGTTATATGTATTTTTACTACGAAATACAGTATGGTGAGTTTCATTTGCTCCCTTTTTAATTGCTTTTGCAATATATATTTTTGGGCTGAGAATACATGCGCTTTTTATAAATATTTTACGAAATAGGCACAAGTACTAAAACTAATTCTATGTGGGTTTAAACCAGAAATATACCCTTAGCTTGGTAACATTAAACTACTTGTCTATGTACGGTAGGCGCGAATCCTAAAGATAGATCTATTGGGCCTGACAAACCCCATCCTGACTATGGGATGCTTTAGTACTTCGAGGTTATTTTAAACACACCTGATCTGGTGTACTTTAGAGGGGAAAACATGAACGTTAAGGCTTGTTACCGGGTGCCTACAACTTATAGAATACTTTTATACACTTGCGAGTGTACGGATATTTATAGAAACTGAAATCTTGTGGTCTATTACTATTACAGAAATGATTGATTATGATAAACTAATGAACTCACCAACCTTTTGGTTGACACTTTAAAGCATGTTTATTCTCAGGTATTAAAGAAATCTTTCACTGTGCATTAGCTCATTTTAAGGATATTACTTGGAGTCATTCATGACATACTTTGAAAGACGTTGCATTCGAGTCGTTGAGTTCATCAAGATTAATATTAAGTCAATTATAGTTGGATGTAATATGAAATGGTATGCATGTCGTAAATTTTTGATGTAAAGAAAGTTTGTCTTTTAAAAACGAATGCAATGTTTGTAAAACGTATCATATAGAGGTCAAATACCTATATAGAGGTCAAATACATCGTGATGTAATCAATTATTGTGAATCGTTTATAATGTATATGAACGGATCCTTTCAACCTTCTTCGTTTCTCCATAGGGTGAGTATTTCACGAACCCATCCCCATCTTCTGAAAAAATCACTGTAGTTGATCGGTTGGTGGGTCCCCGTCATGCTGTCTTCAGAACTAGAGGAATTTGAAGAATCGGGTGAGAAATCCATATTATGTGTTTGGAATAGGGTTTGATATGAATTGGGTATTGAATACTGAATGATATATTCGTCTCCTTGAATACGTATTTATAGCAAAAAGATTTCCGTAATTTACGGAGGAAATTTAGGAAAAGTGGTAGACAAGGTCTATTGGGATAGATATGATAAGATATGATTTGTCTATACTTCAATAATGGTAGTATGATGTGTCAAGATTATAAAATGATAAGTATGTAATCTAATAATCTTTCGATTAAAGACTTTCAATTCGTATACTGTGATAACCCAATGACATTTTCCGGTTCGCAAACCGATGCATAAAGGTATAAGGCATATAGGTACGTGATATAACAGGGAGTTATATACGTTTGAGTATGAATAGTAACAATTATAGGAGTTTCAAAAATCATGGATAATATTTCATGTAATACATATGTAATACACAAAACCATGATAGATGACATAGGAATGTCAAGAATTTCAGAAATCATGGTGTCGCATTTAAATGCGGTGGCGTAATTGGATAATACTTAGGGGAATTAGGAGAGTTCTTAGATTGGCTCTGCATTCTAAGATAAATAAAGTTCCTAAAGCATAGTGTAGCATTTAACAATTAAAGGCAACAATTAAAGGCTCTATGGTCAAGGAAAGTTGTAGTCCTACATTGCTAAGGTACATAATTGTATAAGGCACACATAAAATGCAATCCTGGTTCTCTACAACAACCTGCTCTGATACCAATCTTTGACACCCCCAAATAGGGCCTGGGGTATTTGTGTCTAATTATATCAAATCACAGTTGTATAAACGAGAACGACTCTACATGAGACTTTTTGTTGAGTTTTGCAGCGGAAGATAAATATGTCTTTAATTGATATGATATGTAATGAAGACTCTAAGCATAGCAAGCAATCATCATCAAAGCAGTAGATATACAGCGGAAGCAATATTTAAGTACCTGAGAATAAACATGCTTAAAAAGTCAACACGAGGTTGAGTGAGTTCATAGGTTTGTCATAAATAATGATTTCAGTAATAGTGTTAAACCACAAGATTTAGTTTGTAAAGTAGATCTCGCAAGATCCAAAAGTTGATCTCCCGCAGGATCAAAAAGTTATGCCAGTGCATGATATCTAGACTAAACGTTGTTTGCCCCATGACAAGTTGTTCTGTCCTCGTCGTTTAATTTCATTATCAAGTAATACAAAGACTTAGTCAAATGTATCGGGGACGTTACTCCCGATAGGCCTATCCCCAATAATTAAGAATGCCGCAACAATTAAAAATATCACTGTAGGGACTTAGTCGGACATAGCCGGGTATAGCATAGTTTTAACAGTTGGTACTGATATTTAGACTAGACTTTCAAGTTTGCCCCGTAACAAGTTATCGTTTATACTTGTCGGTTGGGGACTTGCTGGTCATAGCCCAACATATCACAGTTTAATAGTTGGTACTTGTATTTAGACTAGACATTCATGTTTGCCCCGTAACAAGTTATCGTTTATACTTTTCGGTTGGGGACTTGCTGGTCATAGCCCAACATATCACAGTTTAATAGTTGATACGTGTAAAACAGTTATAAAAGTTGCGCATGTATTCTCAGCCCAAAAATGTAAAGAGTAAAAGGGATCATATGAAACTCACGAAAAATCAGTTTTAGTATTTGTATTCATTTCATAAAAATAGTTATAAAAGTTGCGCATGTATTCTCAGCACAAAAATATAGATAAAAAGGGAGCAGATGAACTCACGAAAAATCAGTTTTAGTATTTGTATTCATTTCATAAAAACAGTTATAAAAGTAGCGCATGTATTCTCAGCCCAAAAATGTAAAGAGTAAAAGGGATCATATGAAACTCACGAAAAATCAGTTTTAGTATTTGTATTCATTTCATAAAAACAGTTATAAAAGTAGCGCATGTATTCTCAGCCCAAAAATATAGATAAAAAGGGAACTATGAAAACTCACATTAAATAGCAGTTGAAGTATTCCACGCAAGAAGGAAAGTAAAGCAAGTAAGTGATCTGGATATCAACCTTGAGGTATAACGTTTGATTAGTTAATGTCTAACTTGACATATAGCAACTATATTGACAGTGACGGTTTTCGAGAAAAGTTCCTATTTCTCAAAAGTTTCTATTTTTGGAAACCTACTATTTATGAAAAACTTCCACTTATAGTAAGCTTCTAGTTTAAGAATGCTCGGGTTATAATTCTTAACAAAGATGTTGTACAATCTCGCCCAAACTTCGTCGCTAACATGCAAGTCACTCGAATGATCTATTGTTACCGAGCGGCCCAGGATCTCTTGACCAGAATCTAAGTCTTGGCATTCGAGATCCACAATCGTCCCATAATGGTAACAAGGATCACCCTAGGCCACAAGTAGCGGTGATATTTGTAGTCTTTGTACGCTATCTTTAATTATAACCTTCACGTTAGGTGCGTATATACATATATATTCATTAATTCAATTTTAATTATAACTCCTATATATTAATTCATAAAAATACTTTTATAATTTTTAGTAACATATATTAGTAATTATAACATGTTATTTATTTTAATTTTAATTACATATAATTTATAACATTATTTACATGTTTCGGTAAAAAAATAATAAACTGAAGTAAATAGTAAAAAGTAAAAAGTAAAAAAGTAAAAAGTAAAAAGTAAGAAAAGAATACTTACTAGTAGTAATTCTTCAAAGAGAGAATAAGAGAAATTTTGGTGCGAGTTTGAATGAGAAATGAGGGGTATTTATACTTGAAAAAATTAGGTAAAAAGAATAAAATAATTAAAAGAAAAAGAAATATTTTAATTTTTAATGGGATTTTAAAATTCAAAAGTATTAAATGTTAGGTCATAGGTTAATGCACAAAATAAAATAATAAAAGTAGTTTTCCATTATAATTTTTAATTAAAAAGTAATTTATTTATTTAAAAAAATCATTTATTTTAAGGATTTTTTTATATATATTTTTTAAAATAAACAAATTGATTTACTATTTTCCAAGAATATTTGTCAATATTTTTTTATTCATAATAACAATGCTGATAATAAAGATATTAATTATTGATATCTTATTTAAAAAGGATATTAATAATAATAATATTAATATATCAAATTAATGCGTAATTATTTACAAATAATTGTTCGTGAATCGTCGGAATTAGTCGAGGTTAAATGAAATCATATAAAGATTTTTGTTTAAATTTTGCCGGAAATTTACGGGTTGTCACATGTTGGGCCAAGCTTTATTCTGTTTTGGGGCCGTGATTCTCCTATTGGACTTCGTACTTGGGCCGTAAACTTTGTGGTATTATTAGGCAACTCCTTGCAAGTCGTCATCTTCTGTTTCGATCACGAGCAACAGACCGTTGCTACTACCTTCGATCTGTCTCTGCTTCTATTACAATATGTAATGAGTTGATAAAGGTGAT
The DNA here is from genome assembly GCF_046630445.1 of Rutidosis leptorrhynchoides. Classification (NCBI taxonomy): domain Eukaryota; kingdom Viridiplantae; phylum Streptophyta; class Magnoliopsida; order Asterales; family Asteraceae; genus Rutidosis; species Rutidosis leptorrhynchoides. Next base: position 202,449,432 of record NC_092339.1, read on the forward strand.
CGATTATTAATTTGAATAATAATGATGTTATAGCATGATGAAAATAATTAAGATTATAATCATGATTACGTTATGATTAGGGTTAGATAATAAGTATAAATGAGGATGATGATGATAGATGAATTATGATGATCGTGATTTTTTTTTAGAATGACGATACCCGTATGTATGGTTATGTATCATGAAGAACCGTATAGCGATGGTGAAGATAAGGATTTATGATGATGAAAAACGATGAAAAAGATAATGAAGATTAGGTTTAGAAAACGATTAGTATATTAGTGACGGCATGGTGAGGGGAAGAAAAATATTATCGTTTCCTGTTTCAATCTGATTTTCAGAAAGAGAAACCCATTTAATAGTTGGGCCTTGGCATTATATTTTTTAGGAAGAAGGAAGAATACAGATAGTTAAGCTAAGAGAATTAATTTTAGCACTAGAACAGAAAAGGAAGAGCAGCAGAATGGTTGGGATGTTGTGCCTATAAACAATAGGTCCTGAGTTCGAGCCTAGTCTCATGCAGTCCTATATGTATTTATTTTTTTCTCGCAACCTGTTATTGGACATGCTATTCTGATTTAGGCCGTAGTTAATTTGGGCCGAGAACTAGACACTCTGTTGGGCCGGTTTTCATGCAAATCAGTTGGGCTTAAACTTAGAAACGGATTAATTATATTGGGTTCCATATAATAACAGAAGAATGGGTTTAGAAGAATGGTTTGGTGTATTAACGGGTTAGCGGAAGGTTGCGGGTTCGAGCCCGGGCTCAGACATTATCTTAAACAATTTTCTTTTTGAGGTAGTAATTTCATTATTATTATTATTATTATTATTATTATTATTATTATTATTATTATTATTATTATTATTATTATTATTATTATTATTATTATTATTATTATTATTATTATATTATTATTATTATTATTATTATTATTATTATTATTATTATTATTATTATTATTATTATTATTATTATTACTATTAGTATTGATATTATTATTGTTGTTGTTATAATTATGATATAAAAGATATACAAATGATGAAATATTAAGATAAAAGTAATTATTGCTATATTTAATGATTATGAATAATATAAGTATGAATACGATTAGGGTAAGTTTATAAATACATATAATATTATAATTAGTAGTAAGATCATTATTATTATTATTATTAAGTATTATGTATTAATATCAAAACTATTATCTTCATCATCATTATTATTAAACCTAGCGTTTTTACTAAAAACTACTATTATTATTAAAATTATCATTTTTATTAAAATTATCATTTTATTAGTATTATCATTACAAACATTATTATTAGCACTATCTTTATCATTAATATTAAAATTTTCATTATTACTATTATTAGAATTACCATAATTTTTATCATAATTAGTATTATTTTTATCATTATTATTATTAGTACTATTAATATATCAAATGAAGATTTTCTATATAAAAATATATTTATGACATAAAATCTTAACCATATTTAGAACAGATAACCTAACCCTATTATTATATTTTTAATAAGTATAAATTAATTATTCAAGATATATATAAAATAAATATATCTAAGATATTTATTAAACATGACATATGAAACATTAAGTATAACAAGTATATTAATATTATTAATATAAGAACTTGTTATATGTTTTAATACATATATGAATGATATAGGTTCGTGAATCCGAGGCCAACTCTGCATTGTTCAATATAGTCATATGTATTTTTACTATAAAATACATTACGTGAGTTTCATATGATCCCTTTTACTCTTTACATTTTGGGCTGAGAATACATGCAAATGTTTTAATAACTGTTTTACAATATTTATATGTGTGAGTTTCATTTGCCCTTTTTACTCTTTACATTTTTGGGCTGAGAATACATGTAAATGCTTTATTAACTGTTTTACAATATTTATATGCGTGAGTTTCATTATTCCCTTTTTATATACATTTTTGAGTTGAGAATACATGCAAATGCTTTATTAACTGTTTTACAATATTTATATGCGTGAGTTTCATTTGCCCTTTTTACTCATTATGTTTTTGGGCTGAGAATACATGCAAATGCTTTATTAACTATTTTACAATATTTATATGCGTGAGTTTCATTTGATCCCTTTTACTCTTTACATTTTTGGGACTGAGAATACATGCGTTGTTTTTACAACTGCTTTATTAAATGCTTTTGAAATATATTTTGGACTGCAAATATATGAAATGCTTTTATAAATGTTTCACGAGATAGACACAAGTAAAACATTCCTCGAATGAATTATTATGCAGACAGAAGTTCTGCGGATTATTATTGAATTATGTGGACATGATAATTGAAAGGACCCGTTCATATACATTATAAACGATTCACAATAGTTGATTACATCGCGAGGTATTTGACCTCTATATGATACATATTACAAACATTGCATTCGTTTTTAAAACACAAACTTTCTTTACATCGAAAATTGACAGGCATGCATACCATTTCATAATATCCACTATCCAATTATAAATTAACTTAATAGTAATCTTTGATGAACTCAATGACTCGAATGCAACGTTCTTCGAAATATGCCATGAAATACTCCAAGTAATATCTTTAAAACAAGCAAATGCACAGCGGAAGATTTCTTTTATACCTGAGAATAAACATGCTTTAAAGTGTCAACCAAAAGGTTGGTGAGTTCATTAGTTTATCATAATCATTCATTTCCATCATTTTAATAGACCTCAAGAATTTCATTTCCAGTTCTCATAAATATACGTCCCATGCATAGAGACAAAAATAATCATTCATATGGATTGAACACCTGGTAACCGACATTAACAATATGCATATAAGAATATCCCCATCATTCCGGGATTCTCCTTCGGACATGATATAAATTTCGAAGTACTAAAGCATCCGGTACTTTGGATGGGGTTTGTTAGGCCCAATAGATCTATCTTTAGGATTCGCGTCAATTAGGGTGTCTGTTCCCTAATTCTTAGATTACCAGACTTAATAAAAAGGGGCATATTTGATTTCGATAATTCAACCATAGAATGTAGTTTCACGTACTTGTGTCTATTTTGTAAATCATTTATAAAACCTGCATGTATTCTCATCCCAAAAATATTAGATTTTAAAAGTGGGACTATAACTCACTTTACCATTTTCCGAATACGGTTAATAATAAGGGTTACCTAATTCAAAGTGGACCTCCTAACAGATACTCTTAATCATAATTCAATGTATCTGATAATTCAATCATTTGATATTATCTTTTAATCTCGTCGATAAACTTACATCGAACAAATACATTCATGTAAAGTATTATCTATTCAATACCTTGATAGTACTTCCAGGTTCATAAAATAGATCTCATAGCTTATAATCATATCCACTAATCTGTTCGATGTTTTATATAATATATCACAATTTAATAAACACACATATGTTTATGTACATACAATTGTTCGTGAATCGCTAGGCATGGTCAAAGGGTAATTGATTATATGAATATAGTTTTCAAAACTTTCGAGACTCAACATTACATATTTTTGCTCATCGTGTCGGGAACATATAAAGATTAAAGTTTAAATTTGATCGGAAATTTCCGGGTCATCACAGTACCTACCCATTAAAAGAAATTTCGTCCCGAAATTTGATAGAGGTCGTCATGGCTAATAGTAAGAATGTTATTATGACGAATGTAAACTGATACATAGAGTTTTATCATCATTGAGTAATATAGATAACCCAATTTGATTATGCGAAGAGTATAAGTGAAGCTATCGCAAAAGAGTGAAAAATGAATAAATGTAGGTTTGACTTAACCGGCGGCGTGTTCAAGATTGCTTTCCGGAATTTAAGGAATTTAGAAGAAATCTTCATATTAAGATTTGATTCTTCGATAATTAAGGAGATTCAGATCTTCTTTGATTAAACGCGATAATCTGCTTCGATTGCTCTGTCGAAAATTTTCCTATAAATCCATCCTCCCCATTCCCTTACAACTCACACCTTCTATTCTTTCTTTCTCAATTTCTACTTAAAAGTATTCGTTAATATGCTCCATCCCATCCTGATCCTTGATATACTCCTAACCTTCATATCTGTCATTCTTCTTTTTAATCTGCCACCGGAAGAATCTATTTACTTCTACTATACTCTTGGGTTTATAGTGTTTCTAGTTCTCCCATGTCTTTACATTGCTATATGCATTGATATATACGGGTTGTAATTTCCGGGTTGTTGTTAGATTTTACACCTTCCCTTATATTTCGATGTCCCTGCTTCTGTCTTCTATAGTCATCGTCATCCCCAGTTAATGCTCTCTTCTATTTACTGCGGTTCATACTCTAAATTTCTATTTCGGAGCTTTGTCCTTTCGTTTCTTCTTCTTGCGATTAAATAGCTCTTGTAATGGTCCAGAATTCGTAGGTATGGATTTCAGAATGAACACAGTAATTGTTCTAAGAAGGATAGGGTAATGGTAAATCCTGATTTGTTAAATTACCAGAATACCCTGGAAAAGACCGAATCATCAAGAAATATTTTCTTGATATATTTAGAGGTTAAATAGAATATAGGAGTCGTGTAACATGGCACATGATGACGTTATGATCTGTGAATCATCACGTTCCATTTAGAAACTCAGCATGAATTACTGTAATATAATCACGTTGATCAAGTGTCATTATATTATACTAACTCATGCTTCAGCTCCCAACACTACTTCAAAAAAAAAATTTTCCTATTTTAAACTCGAATGTTTCAGAATTTAGAAACTAAAATAGTTTCTTTTATGATGTAATACAGATAGCGCGAAGAGGTAAATGATTTCGGATAAGAATAATTAAGAAAATATCTTCAGAAATATGGAGGATATTTATAATGAAAGATATGATGATATCTTAGAATTTCTAATAACAGAGGATGATGAAGAATATTGTCCGCAGGGGTTTAGAGTCAAGAGCAAGGTATTCCTTTAATGACTTCCACAGGTACTGAATCATTTAGATTCTTTGAAGGCACGTTTCGCCCTTGTGATTTGTCCACAGCCTCTTTCATACTTTGCTCAATCCGTTTTTCAGTTCCAAAACTTCTCTTTTTCTGAGCTTTGCCAATACACTATTCTTTATCATCAAACTTTTTACTGTTAAGATCGTTTACAGTTGTTGCTGCTTCGTCAGCATTTCAAGAACTAGTTCACAGTTCAAGGTGTTTTTCAGAAACTTCACATTCAAAGTATGTAAGTCCAGGAGATAGACGTTGTACGTACACATATAACTGTTGGCGTAGACATGCTGCGAGATTTCAAATTAATGATTGCTAATTCCCGATGATTCGTATGGCAATTCTTGTTACAAGATGCGAATGAGTAAATGGTGGGGTTTCAATGAATAACTATAATGACTTTTTGGAGAGGTTAAAGTCAAAGGGTAATGAAGTTGTTGGTACATCTGCTAATAATGTGGTGGGATGTAAAAGGTTCCCTGGTAACGATGGTGTATATCTCAAGGTTATAATAAGGTTAGTCTGACTGAAAAGTCGAAGTTGACTTGCTGGAGCTGTGACAAAATTGGCTACTTTGAAAAGGAATTGCAAAGTTATTTTTGCTAATAAATGCCAAAGAATCTGACACAGATATGTGTGGAATTATGACTTTGGTTTAGAGTGCTTTTTAAGTACCTAACTGTGGGTAATATGTGGTTGGATCATCATCTCGATTGCTCATTATTTGAAGTGTCTTCAGATATTTTCGAAGGGTTTGAACACAGATTGTAATCGTTAATATACATTTGATGTTCTAACACAGTTTTGAAGTCAAAGTATAGCTTTGAAAGATGTAGGAATCTAAAAGTGATGATACCGGTTATATCTCGAATTGAATTCTGAGGTTTCAAAATCAAAATTTGTAATTGGGTTTGAATGAGTATGGTTGTTTTGATCTCTATGAAAGAATGTATATTATTGTGAAAGTAGGAAGTATAGTTGATAATTTGCTTGATCAGATTCGAAGAATGTAACATATTAATTGTGAATATATATATCTCTCGGGTATTACCTACCCGTTAAAAAATTTCACAATTAATATTTTGTACATAAGAATTTTATTACAGTCTTTGTGAAAATATATATGTATATATTCTCCTCAGACATAACATAAATTTTAATGAGTTAATACTAAATTAAACTCATTTGATTTACGGTTGAAACTAGAATTGAATAATCCCTTGAAGGCTTTAGAGATTACATAAGTATTTCTTCAATAATATTGAAATTACGAGTCAATACTTTGTTATTTGTTGAGGCGTGATGTTGATTTTTGTTAAATTCTTGTGAACTTCGCAAAGTACGAGTGATGGTATCTGAGAAGTTTCGGTTACATCGATGATGAAAGTGTAAAATCAAATATATACTTGATTTATTATGAATTGGAATTTGTTGAATTGAGACAGAGATTGTAGTTAACGATGGTTAAGTTGCGGGTGAAGGACGTACATTATTGCATATTTGTAAGATGAATTAACCGAGTAGTTAAGATTCACACACAATAACTTAGCACGGAAAGATTTATTTTTATTTCAAAATATGTATATATAAAATATACATATAATTTCTTCAGAGGGAATGAGTTAACTCTTCATAACTCCTTGATACAATATACGCGTTATTGATTTGTAATGATGTCCACAGTGATTCTTGAACTGACGGAGTTTGTGATGTTATAGGTGTTGTTGATTCTGATGTTGACTGTACTGACGATGCTGGTGACGCTGACGGTACTGTTGATGCTGTTGGTAAAACAAGTTTAGCTTGTTAATCACACACCATTTTTGTCAGGGTTTCTACTCTTCCTTCTATCATTTTGGTTCGCTTAACTGATTTATGGTTAGGGCTAGATTAGATAATCTCTAAGATTTTAGAGATTACATAATCTCAGTGGAATGTTTCTCCAAAGAAGTTATGAATTAATACATCGTCAGTTATTGTTGCTGGTATTCCTTGATATCTATGGTGCGTATGACGTTGATGCTCGTGGGACAGATTGTGAAGTTGAGGTTTACGACGCGGTTGTGGTTGGAGGTGGTAATGGTATTGTTGGCGTTGATGATGGTGGTACTGGTTATGCTGCTGGTGTTGCTGCTGGTGCTGCTACAGGTGTTTGTAATTTTTTTTGCACCATATTCTCCAAAGCCACTACCCGAGCGCGAAGCTCGTTGACTTCTTCTATTACACCGGGGTGATTATCGGTTCGGACGAGCGGATAAATAAAATCTAGAATTTGATGGAGTATATAATCGTGACGAGATACTCTAAAAATGAGAGAGAAAATGGTGTTTCGGACAGGTTCGCCGGTAAGTGCTTCAGGTTCTTCGTCAAGAGGGCAATGTGGTGGATGAAAAGGATCGCCTTCTTCTTGTCTCCAATGATTGAGGAGACTACGAACCCATCCCCAATTCATCCAGAATAGATGATGACTGATTGGTTGATCCATTCCGGTCACACTGCTTTCGGAGCTTGAGTGAGATTCCATTTCAGAATCCGAGTGACTTGAACTGATGACAACTTCCATTTCGTACGATTGGATAAAGGATTTTTCGATATAAAATGATTTTTCGGCTATCGGGTGGTATTCTATTTACATAGGATATCCATATATGTATATAGATCAAAAGATTTCGTAGATTACAGAGGAATTTATGGAATATGTCAGGCAAAGTTTACAGTAATAGATACGATAAGATATGATTTAGCAGGTACGCTAAGATATGAATTTTGTCTATACACTACTCATGCAATTAATGTAGCAAGACGTGTCTAGACTAATAATGATAAGTAGGTAATTTCCTAAGGATGATAAGCAGATGATTTCTGACTAGAAATGATAAGCAAAACTTTTGACATGCAGACACGGTCGAAGTCCAGACTCACTAATGCATCCAAACGACTTATCAGTTAGACACACTAATGCAGACCTGGTTCGCTAAGACCACCGCTCTGATACCAACTGAAAGGACCCGTTCATATACATTATAAACGATTCACAATAGTTGATTACATCGCGAGGTATTTGACCTCTATATGATACATATTACAAACATTGCATTCGTTTTTAAAACACAAACTTTCTTTACATCGAAAATTGACAGGCATGCATACCATTTCATAATATCCACTATCCAATTATAAATTAACTTAATAGTAATCTTTGATGAACTCAATGACTCGAATGCAACGTTCTTCGAAATATGCCATGAAATACTCCAAGTAATATCTTTAAAACAAGCAAATGCACAGCGGAAGATTTCTTTTATACCTGAGAATAAACATGCTTTAAAGTGTCAACCAAAAGGTTGGTGAGTTCATTAGTTTATCATAATCATTCATTTCCATCATTTTAATAGACCTCAAGAATTTCATTTCCAGTTCTCATAAATATACGTCCCATGCATAGAGACAAAAATAATCATTCATATGGATTGAACACCTGGTAACCGACATTAACAATATGCATATAAGAATATCCCCATCATTCCGGGATTCTCCTTCGGACATGATATAAATTTCGAAGTACTAAAGCATCCGGTACTTTGGATGGGGTTTGTTAGGCCCAATAGATCTATCTTTAGGATTCGCGTCAATTAGGGTGTCTGTTCCCTAATTCTTAGATTACCAGACTTAATAAAAAGGGGCATATTTGATTTCGATAATTCAACCATAGAATGTAGTTTCATGTACTTGTGTCTATTTTGTAAATCATTTATAAAACCTGCATGTATTCTCATCCCAAAAATATTAGATTTTAAAAGTGGGACTATAACTCACTTTACCATTTTCCGAATACGGTTAATAATAAGGGTTACCTAATTCAAAGTGGACCTCCTAACAGATACTCTTAATCATAATTCAATGTATCTGATAATTCAATCATTTGATATTATCTTTTAATCTCGTCGATAAACTTACATCGAACAAATACATTCATGTAAAGTATTATCTATTCAATACCTTGATAGTACTTCCAGGTTCATAAAATAGATCTCATAGCTTATAATCATATCCACTAATCTGTTCGATGTTTTATATAATATATCACAATTTAATAAACACACATATGTTTATGTACATACAATTGTTCGTGAATCGCTAGGCATGGTCAAAGGGTAATTGATTATATGAATATAGTTTTCAAAACTTTCGAGACTCAACATTACATATTTTTGCTCATCGTGTCGGGAACATATAAAGATTAAAGTTTAAATTTGATCGGAAATTTCCGGGTCATCACAATAATTGCCACCATTGAATTATGTGGACATGATAATTGCCACCATTGAATTATGTGGACATGATAATTGCCACCAGTTGATGTGAATGTTATATATCGAGAGAATGATTTTATATACAGGTTATGTGTATGTTATTTTTATACACAAGATATGCGTACGGTTACTATGACTTATGAAAATGGTTTCGTTCACGAGAAAGATATACTGTATTTAAAAGATATAGCATGTACATTATAGATGGGTATAGGATTCGGGCCCATTTGTATCATGCAGGATTTAAATTTTGTGGTCTATCAAAATGATGAATTTTATTGTTTTATGATAAACTTATGAACTCACCAACCTTTTGGTTGACACTTGAAAGCATGTTTATTCTCAGGTATGAAAGAAATCTTCCACTGTGCATTTGCTCATTTTAAGGACATTACTTGGAGTCGATCATCGCTATGGGATCAAATGTTGATGACTTCGTCCAGATGGATTAGGACGGGTTATTACAGTTGGTATCAGAGCAGTGGTCTTAGTGAACCATGTCTGCATTAGTGTGTCTAACTGATAAGTCGTTAGGATGCATTAGTGAGTCTGGACTCCGACCGTGTCTACATGTCAAAAGTTTTTCTTATCATTTCGTGTCAAAAATTACCTGCGTATCATTCTTAGGAAATCACTTACTTATCATTCTTAATCTAGACATATCTTACTACCTAGAATGCATGAACAGTATATGGATAAATTCATATTTTAGCGTATGTGTTATTGTTATCTTTGCCTGACAGCTTCCGTAGATTCCTCCGTAACTTATGAGATTTTAGTATTATATATGCATATGTAAATTATGTATTGCAGGATACTAATCTACATCCTATAATCTATTTCTTATCGAAAATCCTTCATCTGGTCGTACGAAATGAATCCTTCAACTAGTTCGAGTCCCTCGGATTCCGACAGCTATTCTGATAGTTATCCCGACAGTTATTCCGAATGGATAGTCATCTAAGCTCCGGAAGCAACGTCACCAGAATGAATCAACCAATCATCCATCCTCAATTCATCTGATGGATTCGTAGTCAACTTAATCAATGGAGACGTGCAGAAGGCGATCCCTTCCACTAACCGAATTCACCTTTTGGCGAAGAACCTGAAGCACTTACCAGCGAACCTATTCGTAATACCATTTTCATCCTCATTTCCCGAATATCTTGCCACGACTATATCATAACTCAGATTCTAAACCTTATTCACTCGCTCGTTCCTACCGACAATCATCCCGGAGTAATAAGTCAACGAGCTTCGCACCCGAATTGTAGCCTTGAAAAGTATGGTGTAAAACGTACCAGCTTCAGCAACATCACCGACACCAACAGTACCATCAGTAACAACACCTGTATCATCAACAATCCTTGCCTCAATATCACCTTCTGTACCACGAGCATAATCATCGTTCTATGTATCGTTCTATCTATTTTATCTTCGTTCGACATGGCGATCATGTAATCTCTAATGTTTTATAGATTATGTATTTTAGTTCTGACGGTAAACCAAATGAGTTTAATATCATATTAACTCATTAAATCCATGATTGCATCTGAAGAAAATATATATACAAATATATTTTCATAAAGATTGTAATTAAAAATTCTTTCGTACAAACTGTTAATGGTGAAAATATTTTAACGGGTAGGTAATACCCGAGGAATATTTAGATTTCACTTTAATAAGTTACACTGTACATTCGACGAAGCTGATTCAACGGTCATTTACTATCCTACTTACATCCACAGATATACGTATCCGTTCACCGCAGAATAACTATTTTCGTTCAATTTCATATTTGGATTTTGACCTATTAGAATCTGACAAGTGGCATAATGAAGAAAACATTGGACAAAATAAAATTTGTTAGAAACAAACAAATTAACTATGAGAAATTTTGTTAAGAATCCACGCTAACAAAATCCTAGCTAACTGATTACATGTTATTCATCACAATTTATTTTATCGCAATTTACATTCTCGCAATTTTATTTATCGTCATTAAATTTCTGTTATTTACTTTACACATTTTATTTATCGTTATTTAATTTTCTGTTATTTATTTTACGCACTTTAAATATCGGGACACGTATACAAGGTTTTTGACATATCATATCGACGCATCTATATATATTATTTGGAATCACCATAGACACTCTATATGCAGTAATGATCGAGTTCTCTATACAGGGTTGAGGTTGATTCTACAATAATATTTATAGTTTGAGTTGTGTTCGAGGCTGAGACGTATACGGGTCACGACACGTATTAATTAATTCGAATATTATATATTAAACTATATATGAATTATTGGACTGTCAACTGTGGACTATCGACTGTGGACTAATAAGATTGGACAATTAAAAAATGAATTAAAATACTGATTATAACATATGAAACTAAACATCTCTTCAAGTTTGCCACTTGATTTTCATCTTAAACCTCATTTGTATCTTGACGATTACAATCTGCGTTCAAACCTTTTGTGATAATTGAACACACCTCAATCGGGAGGATGAATCAACCGCACTTTATCTACGGAAGAAAAGATTTATGCATATAGTTATGCATCTGAAAAACTCTCGGAACCTGAGAAAACGTTTAACACATATCTGTGCTAGCTCCTTTGACGTTATTATTACTGAAAATAACTTTTCAACTCCTGTTCGATTAGCCAATTTTGTCACAGCTTCAGCAAGTCAACTTCGACATTCATTTGGATTAGTCTTATTATAACTTTGATATATAAGTTTGCTTTTCATCATCATTACCGGGGAATCGTATATATCACACCACATTAGCAGTAAACTTACCAGCAACTTCACTACTCATTGACTTAAGTCTCTCTGAAGAACCATTATAGTTGTTCGTTAAAACCTATTCATATACTCATTCACATCTTATAATGAGAATTGCCATACCAATTATCGAAAATCAGCAATCAAAATATTTGAATTTCGCAATGTTTCATCATCAACAGTTATATGTATACATATAACACTTATCTATTAGAATTATGATCTTCCATTCTGAAATTCTGAAAAGCACCCAGACTATAAATCAAAACTTCAAATTTTGAAAAAAGCTGAATACAGCAGCAAAAACTGTTCACAAATTTAACCGTCGAAAGTTTGATGATAAAGAATGGAGTATTGGAAACATTCAATAGAAAATTTAGTACCGAAAAGCTGATTATGCAAAACTTTGAAGGAAGCCGTGGACAAATCACAAAGAATAAGTTTGACTTCAAAGAATCCAAATGATTCAATGCCCTACTAAAGTCTTTAACGAATATCTTGCTCCTTACTCTAAACCCTTGCAGACAATAGTTTCTATCATCCTCTGATCTTAGAAATCCCGAGATATTATCGTATCTTTCATTATAAATATCCTCCATATTTCTGGAGATATTTTTATAACTATTCTTATCTGAAATCATTGATCTCTTCGTACTATCAGTGTTACATCATATAGAAACTGTTAGTTTCTATATTCTGTAAACTTTTGAGCTTAAAATATGAATGCTATTGAAGTAATGTTGGAAATTGATGCATGAGTTAGTATAATATAATGACACTTGATCAACGTGATTATATTATAGTAAGTCATGCTGAGTTTCTAATGGTACATGATGATTCACAGATCATAACGTCATCATGTGACATGTTACATAACTCTTTCATTCTAATTAACTTCTGAACATATCAAGAAACTATATTCTTGATAGTTCTATTCTCAGTGATTCAGGTAATTTGACAAATCAAATCGCACTACTACGTTCATTCTTAGTTAGAACATTAAGTTCATTCGAAACTTCATACTTACGAATTCTGGACCATTACTCGCTTCACCTGAGTTCGAGAGGAGGATAAAAAGGCAAAGAGCTCCAGAATATAAGAGAAAATATAAAGCCCAATAACAACTTAGAGGTCACAAACCGTGGATATTAATACGAATAGCAATATAAAGACTCGAGAGAACTAAAAACACTATAAACCCAAGAGCATAGTAGAAGTAGACAGATTCCTCCGGTGATAGATGAAAAAGGAGAATGATCAATATGTAAGTCAAGAATATATACAGAATTAAAACTGGATGAAGCATATTGATTGATGATTTGAAAGAATGAATTAAAATATAGAAATTGGAAGTGATGGGAAATAATGAGACGGAAGAAGTTCATTTACAGTGAAAATACCAAACAGAGCAATCGAGACAGGTGATCGCATTTAATTATAGAGATCTTATTCCCCATAAATCCCGAAGAATCAGATTTCCAAGATTTTCTTTAAATCCCTTGAATTCCGGAATTCAACCAAGACAACGTCAAAAGTTAAGACGCACCTTATTTTCTAAATTCAACCCTGACTCTGTTAAGAGTTAAGACGAACCTTTACTTTTCCTATTCCAATCTTTTGCGATAGCTTCACTCATAAGCTTCAAGTAACCGAATTGTTTAATCTATATTACTCAGTAATGATAAAAATCTATATATCAACTCATATTCGTCATGAAAACATTTTTATTGTTAGCCATGACCACCTCACTCAAATTTCGGGACGAAATTTCTTTAACGGGTAGGTACTGTGACGACCCGGGAATTTCTGACCAAATTTAAACTTAATCTTCATATTATTTCGATACGATAAGTAAAAATCTATAATGTTGAGTCACAAAAATTTTGAAACTGTTTCGTGTATTCAATTACCCTTGACTGTGCTCGACGATTCACGAACCATTGTTTGTAAATAAATATGTATGTATATACATATATAAAGTGTTATAATTACTAATATTATTATTATCATTAAAAATATTAGTATTCCTATTATAATCATAATTATTATAAATTTACAGCTATTATTATCAATATCATTAATAATAATAATATTATTATTATTATTATATTATTATAAATTTTTGTTAATATTAATATTAGAAAGTATTATAGTTATAATTATTTATTAATTGGTTGTTATATATAAATACAATACATATATACAATATATATAAATACTAATAAATATAAATATATACAGTTATATATATATATATATATATATATATATATATATATATATATATATATATATATATATATATATATATATATATATATATATATATATATATATATATATATATATGCAGTTATATACAAATTTATATATCTTAGGAAATCAGTATTATTTTATTTGGATTATTATTAATTATATAATTATTAATTATTAATAAAATTCATAAAGCTAGAATCGTATAACTTGACTCAGGATCAACAATTTGTTTCCTATCGTTTTCCATACTGTAACTAATTGATTCGACTCGTACTAATTAGGAGTTCAAACATGAGAAAGAATCCAATTCTGTAACCATCCCTTGCAGCTTTTATATTTTTTTATATATTCTTTTCTTGTACGATTGATTCCTCTGTCGATTAGATTGGCTATGAAATAAGCGAATTGTTCAACAAAATGGGGTAACACATTCAACTCTTCTTCTCTTCCTTTCTCATCCTTTCTTCGATGGAATCACCATTCACTATCACACCCGTAATCACCATAGCACCACCTCACTTATATCACTGTATCGCTGCTGCATAATATATTCATCTTTGAATTATGCTTAAAGTCAACAACCACGATTTTCATCTTGAAACCAATCACCCATATTGAACGATCAACCCCACACTACAAAGCAAACTGGACACAATCATATTTGTTGTTCTCTTCATTTCATTGCTCATTTACTGATTACAGTGTTGTTGCTACAGTAGTACAACGAAGAACCAATAATGATGATGTTGAGGAAAGGAAGATTGATATTAAATAAAAAGTGATTACACGTTCCCTTTTCCTTGTTCCTTGTGGTCTACTTTCTTAAAGTAAATAACCCAGTTGTGCTATTTTTATTCGCATGCCTTACTTTTTGTACAATGGCCAGCTACACAACAACCCTACCACCACCTGTACGTTATTAAACATTTATAAAACGGGTTATGTAATTTGGCCAAATTACTTCCTTATGTTGGGCCAAGCTTTATTCTGTTTTGGGGCCGTGATTCTCATATTGGACTTCGTACTTGGGCCGTAAACTTTGTGGTATTATTAGGCAACTCCTTGCAAGTCGTCATATTCTATTTCGGTCACGAGCAACAGACCATTGCTACTACCTTCGATCTGTCTCTACTTCTATTACAATATGTAATGAGTTGATAAAGGTGATTGATTATTAATTTGAATAATAATGATGTTATAGCATGATGAAAATAATTAAGATTATAATCATGATTACGTTATGATTAGGGTTAGATAATAAGTATAAATGAGGATGATGATGATAGATGAATTATGATGATCGTGATTTTTTTTATAGAATGACGATACCCGTATGTATGGTTATGTATCATGATGAACCGTATAGCGATGGTGAAGATAAGGATTTATGATGATGAAAAACGATGAAAAAGATAATGAAGATTAGGTTCAGAAAATGATTAGTATATTAGTGACGGAATTGTGAGGGGAAGAAAAATATTATCGTTTCCTGTTTCAATCTGATTTTCAGAAAGAGAAACCCATTTAATAGTTGGGCCTTGGCATTATATATTTTAGGAAGAAGGAAGAATATAGATAGTTAAGCTAAGAGAATTAATTTTAGCACTAGAACAGAAAAGGAAGAGCAGCAGAATGGTTGGGATGTTGTGCCCATAAACAATAGGTCCTGAGTTCGAGCGTAGTCTTATGCAGTCCTATATATATATTTTTTTTCTCGCAACCTGTTATTGGACATGCTATTCTGATTTAGGCCGTAGTTAATTTGGGCCGAGAACTAGACACTCTGTTGGGCCGGTGTTCATGCAAATCAGTTGGGCTTAAACTTAGAAACGGATTAATTATATTGGGTTCCATATAATAATAGAAGAATGGGTTTAGAAGAATGGTTTGGTGTATTAACGGGTTAGCGGGAGGTTGCGGGTTCGAGTCCGGGCTCAGACATTATCTTAAACTATTTTCTTTTTGAGGTAGTAATTTTATTATTATTATTATTATTATTATTATTATTATTATTATTATTATTATTATTATTATTATTATTATTATTATTATTATTATTATTATTATTATTATTATTATTATTATTATTATTGTTATTATTACTATTAGTATTGATATTATTATTCTTGTTGTTATAATTATGATATAAAAGATATACAAATGATGAAATATTAAGATAAAAGTAATTATTGCTGTATTTAATGATTATGAATAATATAAGTATGAATACGATTAGGGTAAGTTTATAAATACATATAATATTATAATTAGTAGTAAGATCATTATTATTATTATTATTATTATTATTATTATTATTATTATTATTATTATTATTATTATTATTATTATTAAGTATTATGTATTAATATCAAAAATATTATTTTCATCATCATTATTATTAAACCTAGCATTTTACTAAAAACTACTATTATTATTAAAATTATCATTTTTATTAAAATTATCATTTTATTAGTATTATCATTACAAACATTATTATTATTAGCACTATCTTTATCATTAATATTAAAATTTTCATTATTACTATTATTAGAATTACCATAATTTTTATCATAATTAGTATTATTTTTATCATTATTATTATTAGTACTATTAATATATCAAATGAAGATTTTCTATATAAAGATATATTTATGACATAAAATCTTAACCATATTTAGAACAGATAACCTTACCCTATTATTATATTTTTAATAAATATAAATTAATT
The DNA here is from genome assembly GCF_046630445.1 of Rutidosis leptorrhynchoides. NCBI lineage: Eukaryota > Viridiplantae > Streptophyta > Magnoliopsida > Asterales > Asteraceae > Rutidosis > Rutidosis leptorrhynchoides. The sequence continues at coordinate 202,466,548 of NC_092339.1, forward strand.
ATTCAAGATATATATAAAATAAATATATCTAAGATATTTATTAAACATGACATAGGAAACATTAAGTATAACAAGTATATTAATATTATTAATATATGAACTTGTTATATGTTTTAATACATATATGAATGATATAGGTTCGTGAATCCGAGGCCAACCCTGCATTGTTCAATATAGTCATATGTATTTTTACTACAAAATACATTAGGTGAGTTTCATATGATCCATTTTACTCTTTACATTTTGGGCTGAGAATACATGCAAATGTTTTAATAATGTTTTACAATATTTATATGTGTGAGTTTCATTTGCCCTTTTTACTCTTTACATTTTTGGGCTAAGAATACATGCAAATGCTTTATTAACTGTTTTACAATATTTATATGCGTGAGTTTCATTATTCCCTTTTTTATATACATTTTTGTGCTGAGAATACATGCAAATGCTTTATTAACTGTTTTACAATATTTATATGCGTGAGTTTCATTTGTCCTTTTTACTCATTATGTTTTTGGGCTGAGAATACATGCAAATGCTTTATTAACTGTTTTACAATATTTATATGCGTGAGTTTCATTTGATCCCTTTTACTCTTTACATTTTTAGGACTGAGAATACATGCGCTGTTTTTACAACTGCTTTATTAAATGCTTTTGAAATATATTTTGGACTACGAATATATGAAATGCTTTTATAAATGTTTCACGAGATAGACACAAGTAAAACATTCCTCGAATGAATTATTATGCCGACAGAAGTTCTGCGGATTATTATTGAATTATGTGGACATGATAATTGCCACCATTGAATTATGTGGACATGATAATTGCCACCATTGAATTATGTGAACATGATAATTGCCACCATTGAATTATGTGGACATGATAATTGCCACCAGTTGATGTGAATGTTATATATCGAGAGAATGATTTTATACACAGGTTATGTATATGTTATTTTTGTACACAAGATATGTGTACGGTTACTATGACTTATGAAAATGGTTTCGTTCACGAGAAAGATATACTGTATTTAAAAGATATAGCATGTACATTACAGGTGGGTATAGGATTTGGGCCCATTTGTATCATGCAGGATTTAAATTTTGTGGTCTATCAAAATGATGAATTTTATTGTTTTATGATAAACTTATGAACTCACCAACCTTTTGGTTGACACTTGAAAGCATGTTTATTCTCAGGTATGAAAGAAATCTTCCGCTGTGCATTTGCTCATTTTAAGGACATTACTTGGAGTCGATCATCGCTATGGGATCAAATTTTGATGACTTCTTCTAGATGGAATAGGACGGGTTATTACATATGTGCTTCATCAAGTAGCACTTGTCGGTAGAATCCCATCTTAGGCACCCACAATCGTCCTTATAAGGACAACGAACCATGCAGGCCTAAGGTAATATACTCTGTTTGCCATATGATTCGTTCTTCATACTTTTTGTTAACAAAAGCTTCAATTTGAATCTCACTAAACTTTACAAGAAAATCGTTAGTAATAGTCATGCGTAACGATCCTACTCGTATCGCCGGATGTTGACTCTTTCGACTCAACGCGTCTGCGACCACATTCACCTTACCCGGATGGTAAAGTATCTCACAATCATAATCTTTTACCACATCGATCCATCTACGTTGACGATAATTAAAATCTCGTTGGTCAAAGAGATGTTTCAAACTCTTGTGGTCCGAATAAATTGTACACTTGACACCATACAAGTAATGGTGCCAAATCTCAATGCATGCACCACCGCTGCCAATTCAAGATCATGAGTCAGATATCTCTTTTCGTTTTCCTTTAATTGTCGAGAGGCATAAGCGATAACTTTTCCCCGTTGCATTAGAACACACCCGAGCTCATTTAACGAGGCATCACAATAAATTGTCATATCTTCAACACATTCCGGTAACACCAAAACTGGAATTTGACACAATTTCTCTTTCAACAACTGGAAAACGATTTCTTGCTCATTTTCCCAATTAAATCTCGTGTTCTTCCTTGTCAACTTCGTTAATGGAGAATCAATTTTTGAGAAGTCTTGGATAAACCGACGGTAGTAACCGGCCAATCCAAGAAAACTTCGAATTTTCGTAGGTGTAGTCGGTTGTCCCCAACTCTTCACCATCTCTATCTTCCCCGGATCTACTTGAATGCCTTCTTTGTTCACAATATAGCCAAGGAATCGCACTTCCCTTCGCCAAAATTCACACATGGAGAACTTGGCATACAACTTCTCCTTCCGTACCGTCTTCAACACTTCGCGCAAATGGTGTTCATGTTCCCTCATACTCTTAGAATAGACAAGTATGTCGTTAATGAACACAATTACCGACTTGTCTAACATAGGTTGGCACATTCGGTTCATAAGATCCATGAATGCCGTTGGTACATTCGTAAGATCGAAGAGCATAACTACAAATTTAAAATGTCCGTAACGAGTTTGAAATGCCGTTTTCTCAATATCTTCTTCACGGACCCGTATTTGGTGATAGCCGGACCGTAAGTCAATTTTAGAAAAATAAGTCGCGCCTTGGAGTTGGTCAAACAAATCGTCAATCCGAGGTAATGGATAACGATTCTTGATCGTCGCTTTGTTCAACTCCCGGTAATCGATGCATATCCGCATACTACCATCTTTCTTCTTTACGAAAAAAACCGGAATGCCCCATGGCGAAGCACTCGGTCGGATGAAAGCCTTTTCAAGAAACTCTTGGGTTTGATTCAATAACTCTTGCATTTTCGTTGGTGCTAAATGATAAGGAGTTTTAGCAATGGGAGTAGCCCCCGGAACCAACTCAATGCGAAATTCAACTTGTCTTTCCGCTGGAACACCCGGTAACTCATCCAGAAAAACATCCTTGAATTCATTAACCACCGGAATTTCACGAATGGATAGTGGCTCTTCCCGAGTATCAACCACATGGGCAATAAAGGCCATGCCACCACTACTAAGGAAACGACGTGCCCATGCATAAGTGCATAATGGCACAAGTCTTCTCCGCTTCTCGCCATGAATAATTAACTCTCCCCCACTTGGGGTCTTTACCCGAATGGACTTTTCATGACATGCAATATCGGCTCTATAACGATCGAGCCAATCCATACCAACAACGATATCAAACTCACCCAAGGTCATCGGGATAAGATCGATTTTAAATGTTTCGGCACCAAACACAACATTACAATATTTACACACATCAACCCCTAGCATCGTCTTACCATCCGCTATTTCAACTTCTACCGGATTACTTAACTTAGCTAGCGGTCTATTAAGTTTTGGCACAAATCTTGGTGACACAAACGATAAATTAGTACCGCTATCAAATAGTATCCTCGTCGGATTAGAGTTAACCGAGAAAGTAACTGAGACAACTTCGTTGGATTGCTTGGCTTCATCATTAGTCATCAAATAGTTTCGTCCCCTAGCCGTACCCGCCACTTTCTCTAGCCTCTTAACTTGATCACCCCGCAATTCGGGATATTCTGACCTTCGGTGTCCTCGCTTTTGACAATTAAAACATGTGAGTTTGGTTGTGGAGGGTGGGTTCGGACAATCACGATCCATATGACTCTTTTGTCTACAGTTGTAGCACGTATTAGAAAAACCCTCTGTAGCACTCTTCTTCACACAACTGACACTTTCGGAACCCTTCTTGTTCTTTTTGTTTGAAAAGTTCGAATGACTTAAACCTTCAAATTTTCTCTTAGATAGAGAGAAATCAATTCTTTCTGGGACCTCCGGTTCAAAACCCCGAGCCAACTCAAACAACTCTTCAAAAGACTTAGCCATCCCCCGACTAATCTTACCTTTCAACTCATCACTTAAGGTATGATAGAAATCATGCATCAACATTTGATCATCACCAACATACTCTGGACAAAAATGAGTCTTTGACAAGAAGGTAGACTTGAGAGTAACCAAGTCCATCGAACCTTGTCGCAAACTCCGCAACTCGTATCGGATTCAATTAAGGTCATCTTGAGTTCGGTATTGCTTAAAGAATTCCTTTCTAAACTCTTCCCACGACAAGCTCATATATTGCTCCTTACTATACAATTGAATTTTACCATCCCACCACAACTTAGCCTCTTCAAGCAACATACTAGAACCATATCTCGTTTTCTTCTCAAGAGGGCATTCACCGGTGCGGAAAGCCCCCTCGACGTCGGAGATCCAACATGTATTTTTAACAGATCTCTCACCCCATTAAACATAGGAGGTTGAGCATCCTTGAAGTTCTTATAATGGAAGTCTCGCCTTCCATGGCCACCATTACTATCACCCCCTTCACCATGAGGAATAATGTTTCTAGCTTCGAATGCCTCTTTGATCTCGACATTCATTCGTTCGTTGATTAACTCGGTTATTTTCTCATCAACCGATTCTTGGAAGACCTTTTTGACATCCGCGAGAAATTCCGCTTTTTGACTTTTAAAGATAGCCTCAACCTTAGCCGTGAACTCGGAGTCTTCGCTCGTACCTCCGTTATCGGTATCGTGCCCGTTTCTCATCTTCAATCTAAGAAACAAAATAGATTAATTAGTGAAGCACACACACAAAATACACCCACCATCCCATCTTTCTCGATAATCGTCGTACATTACTCGTTAATACAATTTAGATACCGTAGCAATGGTAGCTAGTCTTTGCTATGCGAGCACGTCGCATCAACTCATTAGTAAAACAATCACCTTGTCCTATGATAACAACCACAACACAATACAGTTATCCTATAGTTAGTTAGCCTACGCTAAGGCACTAACCAATACCGGTCCAACCCATCTCCTACAAGTCCCGCATAAAACACATACACAATAAAGTCTAAGTCTAGGTGTAGTGACCCGAACTTTTCCATGTTTATATATATATTAAATGAAATTGTTATTTACATTATTAAGTGTTTCCAACATGTTAAGCAATCAAACTTGTTAAGACTTGATTAATTGAAATAGGTTTCATATAGACAATTGACCACCCAAGTTGACCGGTGATTCACGAACGTTAAAACTTGTAAAAACAATACGATGACATATATATGGTTATATATATAGTTAACATGATTTTATTATAAGTATGTATCTCATTAGGTTTTTTAAAAATGAGTTATATACATAAAAATGAGACTATTAATTTAAGAAACTCGAAAACGATATATATAACGATTATCGTTATAACAACGTCTTACTAGGTACATATGAATCATATTAAGATATTGATACACTTGGTTAATTATGTTAAATGATAAGTAAATATATTATTAAGTGTATTAACAATGAAATACATATGTAAAAATAAGACTACTAACTTAATGATTTCAAAACGAGACATATATGTAACGATTATCGTTGTAACGACATTTAACTGTATATATATCATACTAAGATATATTATATATCATAATATCATGATAATATAACAATTTAACATCTCATTTGTTATAATAAACAATGGGTTAACAACATTCAACAATATCGTTAACCTAAAGGTTTCAAAACAACGTTTACATGTAACGACTAACGATGACTTAACGACTCAGTTAAAATGTATATACATGTAGTGTTTTAATATGTATTCATACACTTTTGAAAGACCTCAAGAAACTTATCAAAATACTTCTACTTAACAAAAATGCTTACAATTACATCCTCGTTCAGTTTCATCAACAATTCTACTCGTATGCACCCGTATTCGTACTCGTACAATACACAGCTTTTAGATATATGTACTATTGGTATATACACTCCAATGATCAGCTCTTAGCAGCCCATGTGATTCACCTAACACATGTGGGAACCATCATGTAGTGACCCAAACTTTTCCATGTTTATATATATTAATTGAGATTGATATTTACATGATTAAATGTTTCCAACATGTTAAGCAATCAAACTTGTTAAGACTTGATTAATTGAAATATGTTTCATATAGACAATTGACCACCCAAGTTGACCGATGATTCACGAACGTTAAAACTTGTAAAAACTATATGATGACATATATATGGATATATATATAGTTAACATGATATTATGATAAGTAAACATATCATTAAGTATATTAACAATGAACTACATATGTAAAAACAAGACTACTAACTTAATGATTTTTAAACAAGACATATATGTAACGATTATCGTTGTAAAGACATTTAATGTATATATATCATATTAAGAGATATTCATACATGATAATATCATGATAATATAATAATTTAAAATATCATTTGATATTATAAACATTGGGTTAACAACATTTAACAAGATCGTTAACCTAAAGGTTTCAAAACAACACTTACATGTAACGACTAACGATGACTTAACGACTCAGTTAAAATGTATATACATGTAGTGTTTTAATATGTATTTATACACTTTTGAAAGACTTCAATACACTTATCAAAATACTTCTACTTAACAAAAATGCTTACAATTACATCCTCGTTCAGTTTCATCAACAATTCTACTCGTATGCACCCGTATTCGTACTCATACAATACACAGCTTTTAGATGTATGTACTATTGGTATATACACCCCAATGATCAGCTCTTAGCAGCCCATGTGAGTCACCTAACACATGTGGGAACCATCATTTGGCAACTAGCATGAAATATCTCATAAAATTACAAAAATATGAATAATCATTCATGACTTATTTACATGAAAACAAAATTACATATCCTTTATATCTAATCCATACACCAACGACCAAAAACATCTACAAACACTTTCATTCTTCAATTTTCTTCATCTAATTTATCTCTCTCAAGTTCTATCTTCAAGTTCTAAGTGTTCTTCATAAATTCTACAAGTTCTAGTTACATAAAATCAAGAATACTTTCAAGTTTGCTAGCTCACTTCCAATCTTGTAAGGTGATCATCCAACCTCGAGAAATCTTTGTTTCTTACAGTAGGTTATCATTCTAATACTAGGTAATAATCATATTCAAACTTTGGTTCAATTTCTATAACTATAACAATCTTATTTCAAGTGATGATCTTACTTGAACTTGTTTTCGTGTCATGATTCTGCTTCAAGAACTTCGAGCCATCCAAGGATCTATTGAAGCTAGATCCATTTTTCTCTTTTCCAGTAGGTTTATCCAAGGAACTTAAGGTAGTAATGATGTTCATAACATCATTCGATTCATACATATAAAGCTATCTTATTCGAAGGTTTAAACTTGTAATCACTAGAACATAGTTTAGTTAATTCTAAACTTGTTCGCAAACAAAAGTTAATCCTTCTAACTTGACTTTTAAAATCAACTAAACACATGTTCTATATCTATATGATATGCTAACTTAATGATTTAAAACCTGGAAACACGAAAAACACTGTAAAACCGAATTTACGCTGTCGTAGTAATACCGCGGGCTGTTTTGGGTTAGTTAATTTAAAACTATGATAAACTTTGATTTAAAAGTTGTTCTTCTGGGAAAATTATTTTTCTTATGAACATGAAACTATATCCAAAAATCATGGTTAAACTCAAAGTGTAAGTATGTTTTCTAAAATGGTCATCTAGACGTCGTTCTTTCGACTGAAATGACTACCTTTACAAAAACGACTTGTAACTTATATTTCTAACTATAAACCTATACTTTTTCTGTTTAGATTCATAAAATATAGTTCAATATGAAACCATAGCAATTTAATTCACTCAAAACGGATTTAAAATGAAGAAGTTATGGGTAAAACAAGATTGGATAATTTTTCTCATTTTAGCTACGTGAAAATTGGTAACAAATCTATTCCAACCATAACTTAATCAACTTGTATTGTATATTATGTAATCTTGAGATACCATAGACACGTATACAATGTTTCGACCTATCATGTCGACACATCTATATATATTTCGGAACAACAATAGACATTCTATATGTGAATGTTGGAGTTAGCTATACAGGGTTGAGGTTGATTCCAAAATATATATAGTTTGAGTTGTGATCAATACTGAGATATGTATACACTGGGTCGTGGATTGATTCAAGATAATATATATATCGATTTATTTCTGTACATCTAACTGTAGACAACTAGTTGCAGGTTACTAACGAGGACAGCTGACTTAATAAACTTAAAACATCAAAATGTATTAAAAGTGTTGTAAATATATTTTGAACATACTTTGATATATATGTACATATTTGTTATAGGTTCGTGAATCGACCAGTGGCCAAGTCTTACTTCCCGATGAAGTAAAAATATGTGAAAGTGAGTTATAGTCCCACTTTTAAAATCTAATATTTTTGGGATGAGAATACATGCAGGTTTTATAAATGATTTACAAAATAGACACAAGTACGTGAAACTACATTCTATGGTTGAATTATCGAAATCGAATATGCCCCTTTTTATTAAGTCTGGTAATCTAAGAATTAGGGAACAGACACCCTAATTGACGCGAATCCTAAAGATAGATCTATTGGGCCTAACAAACCCCATCCAAAGTACCAGATGCTTTAGTACTTCGAAATTTATATCATATTCGAAGGGTGTCCCGGAATGATGGGGATATTCTTATATATGCATCTTGTTAATGTCGATTACCAGGTGTTCACCATATGAATAATTTTTATCTCTATGTATGGGATGTATATTGAAATATGAAATCTTGTGGTCTATTGTTACGATTTGATATATATAGGTTAAACCTATAACTCACCAACATTTTTGTTGACGTTTTAAGCATGTTTATTCTCAGGTGATTATTAAGAGCTTCCGCTGTCGCATACTTAAATAAGGATGAGATTTAGAGTCCATGCTTGTATGATATTGTGTAAAAACTGCATTCAAGAAACTTATTTTGTTGTAACATATTTGTATTGTAAACCATTATGTAATGGTCGTGTGTAAACAGGATATTTTAGATTATCATTATTTGATAATCTACGTAAAGCTTTTTAAACCTTTATTGATGAAATAAAGGTTATGGTTTGTTTTAAAATGAATGCAGTCTTTGAAAAACGTCTCATATAGAGGTCAAAACCTCGCAACGAAATCAATTAATATGGAACGTTTTTAATCAATAAGAACGGGACATTTCAGTTGGTATCAGAGCGTTGGTCTTAGAGAACCAGAATTTTGCATTAGTGTGTCTTATCGAGTTTGTTAGGATGCATTAGTGAGTCTGGACTTCGACCGTGTTTACTTGAAAAATGATTGCTTAATAAATTTTGTTGGAAACTATATATTTTTAACATGTGAATATTATGTGATATATTAATCTCTTAATACGTTTGATATTATGTGATAGATGTCTACCTCTAGAACAAGTCCCATTGACTCACCTAATAATAATGAAGAGTCAAATGTAAATTGGAATGATTTATGGACTGATTCACAAATTCCCGAAGAGGAACTGGAAGAAGAGTCGGAACCGGAAGAAGAATCGGAACCGGAAGAAGAATCGGAACCGGATGAAGAAATAGAACCGGTGGGGGAAATAATAAAATGGTTAAGTAAAAGAAAATCCTCAACCAACCGACCAAGGTTAATTATGGTCAATGGTGTTTCCGCCAAGGAAGCAAAATATTGGGAGGATTACCAATTCTCCGATGAATCGGATTCCGACGAGAATTCCGATGATGTTATAGAAATTACCCCAACTGAATTTAAAAAGGCAAAAGAAAATAATAAGAGAAAGGGCATAAAAATAGAGAAATCTAATTCCAACCCCAATGAACTTTATATGTATCGTCAACCCCCGAAGTCCTTAAGTTGTAACAATGACCCGGGAACCTCTAAACCACCAGGTTTTTCTAAACCAATGTGGAAAACGACGGCTCGTATTAGGGGAACATCATATATCCCTAGAAACTTAGCAAAATGAACCAAAACCGAAGAAGAAGAAACAAGCGAGTCGGAATAAGATAGTTGTATTCGTGTGGTGTAATATATGTAATATAGTGTGCTTATGCTTTATGATATATGTAAAAATTGCTTGTATTAATAAGTATTTTTTTTTATGAATCTAACTCTTGTCTATTTTACAGTATAAAAACACAAAATGGATAGACAACCCAATATTTTAAGAGACCTACCCGGAGACATGATTGATGAAATATTGTATAGAGTCGGTCAGAATTCTTCGGCACAACTATTTAAGGCGAGATCAGTTTGTAAGACATTCGAAGAACATTCCAAGAATGCCTTGGTTTATAAAAGGCTTTCATTCGAAGGATGGGGAATATCACATTGGGAAATCCATAAGTTACGATGTGTTTACTTTGACGCATATATTGCGGGGAACCCAAATGCTATTTTACGCAATGGGTTAAGAAATTATTTTGACTCAATATATCCGAATATTGGACTTCGTGATTTAGAAAAAGCGGCTAACATGCAACATAAAGAAGCATGTTATGCTTACGGATTAGTAATGTTCGCTTCTCACCAAAGTGAGAACAAAAACATCGGGCTACAACTATTAAACAAAACGTTCCCACAAGTGACGGAGTCGGTAATTGGGGTAAGAAATGAGGTTTTTAGATTGTTACGGGACTGTTGGACATTACGTAACCCTCGTCCCTTTGACGACATTACAACACGCTGTCTTATCAACGGCCATAACGGTTATGTTCCACAAGACCAAGGATGGAAAGTAATCCTAGTAAAACCAGAATGCATGAATTGTTTCTGGATGTATGAATTACGTGTCTTTATTGCCTTTGCTGAACGACTTGTGTACTAGCTAGAATTATCTTCACAACTATCTTGTATCAAATTTATTGTGTGCTATATTTCATGCTATATGTAAAATAAGCGGTATTGTAAGTTTGTAAAATATTGTGTAAAAGTTTGAACGCGAAATATTATTATAATCAGTTTTTCATGTAGAATTGTAGTAGTTGAATTGTATATTAGCTACTAAGTATGAACTTAACGGGTAGGTACTACCCGAATTTAAACTTATAAAACGCTAATATGAAGAAAAAGCTTTTATAAATGAGTTCATATTATGCTACGAAATACTATTAACTACTCTTAATATTCTGTATGATTAACTTGTTCCATTTGACTATTTTGAAGGAAATGGCACCGACTACTCGACACACCGTGAATATGGATGAAGAGGAATTCCGTACTTTTCTAGCTTCAAACATAGCCGCAGTACAGGCTGCGCTACATACCAACAATTACCTTGGATCTAGCAGTACAGGAAATCGTGTAGGATGCACCTACAAAGAATTCACTGCCTGCAAACCTTTGGAATTTGATGGAACCAAAGGACCGATCGGATTGAAACGGTGGACCGAGAAGGTCGAATCGGTGTTTTCCATAAGTAAGTGTACTGAAGAGGACAAAGTGAAGTACGCTACGCATACCTTCACAGGTTTTGCATTAACATGGTGGAATATCTATCTAGAGCAAGTGGGACAAGACGATGCGTACGCACTACCGTGGTCAGCATTCAAGCACTTGATGAACGAGAAGTACCGTCCCAGAACCGAGGTCAATAAGCTCAAGACAGAACTTAGAGGGTTACGAACCCAAGGATTTGATATTACCACGTACGAAAGACGATTCACGGAATTGTGCCTATTGTGTCCGGGAGCGTTCGAAGATGAGGAAGAGAAGATCGACGCGTTTGTGATAGGATTACCGGAAAGAATCCAAGAAGATATAAGTTCACACGAGCCCCTCTCCATACAACAGGCATGTAGAATGGCTCACAAACTAGTGAACCGGATTGAAGAAAGAATTAAAGAACAGACTGCTGAAGAGGCCAATGTGAAGCAAGTCAAAATAAAGTGGGAGGAAAACGGTGATAAGAATCACCAATACAATGACAACAGCAATTACAACAATAATCGCAACAATTATCCCAATAATCGCAACATCAATCGCAACTACAACAAACGGCCCAACAACAACAACGACAACAACAACAACAACAACAACAACAACAACAACAACAACAACAACTACAACAACCATCCCAACAACAATAATAACCGCAACAACAACAACAATCAGAAGCAGCTATGCCAAAGGTGTGAAAAGTATCACTCGGGGTTCTGCACCAAATTTTGCAACAAGTGTAAAAGAAATGGTCATAACGCGGTGAAGTGTGAGGTCTACGGACCAGGGGTTAATAGAACGAAAGGAACAAATGGAGTCGGAACGAGTAATGGCAGAGCAAGTAGTGTAGGAGCAAGTTATGCCAATGTAGTTTGTTATAAATGTGGAAAACCGGGCCACATTATTAGAAATTGCCCGAACCAGGAGAACACGAATGGACAAGGCCGCGAAAGAGTTTTCAATATTAATGCGGCAGAGGCACAGGAAGACCCGGAGCTTGTTACGGGTACGTTTCTTATTTACAATAAATCTGCTTACGTTTTATTTGATTCGGGTGTGGATAGAAGCTATATGTGTGACGCCCCGTACTAAATCATCATGTACGGACCATCATCAACAGGATCATTACAAGGTTAAGTACTATATGCGTTTTCAAAACAGAGTTTGCATTCATTAATAAAAGTGACGTCATAACATACGTCAATTGTTTTACAAATCAAAAGTATGCTTCGCTAAGTAGAAGCATTAAATAAGTGTACGTGACCATAATGGTCGTTACATAACATAAGTTCATAAGTAAAAAGTTTGAATGCAACATAAGTAGTCATGCGATAACAACTCTAGGCAGCGGGTTCTACAGCACGACTAGTAAGATAGCGGAAGCGACTTCAAACACCTGAGAAAATACATGCTTAAAAAGGTCAACACAAAGGTTGGTGAGCTATAGTTTAAGTATAACAGTAATGTAAGTAGGCCACGAGATTTCAGTGCTACAACGAGCGTTTCAAAAGTATGTAAAAGTATATGCTAAACCGTGGGCACCCGGTAACTAACTTAACGTTTAATGTACCCCCTTAAAGTGCACTTGGCAAGTGCGTATAACCTCGAAGTATTAAACACTCGTTAAATGCTAGCGCTACTAGCCCGAGTGGGGATGTCAAACCCTATGGATCCATATCTAAGATTCGCGTTCACGGTTCAAAAACCAATGATTAAACGTTACCGAGCTAAAGGGAATGTTTCTGCCGTTATATAACCCACACATATATAAGTTTAAGTACTCGTGCCTAGTATGTAAAACATAAAATCCGCATGTATTCTCAGTTCCCAAAATAAGTTAAAGTAAAAAGGGAATGCTATAACTCACAATGATTAGTAGTAATGGTAAGGTAGTAGTCGGAAAGTGGTGTGCAAGTAACGGTCCAAACGTCCTCAACCTAAGTCAAATAGCACTAAGTCAATAAGTCGTCTCAAAAGGTTTACAAGTACGTAATTAAGGTCATAAGGGTCATCATCAATCATCTTTAAACAAAAGGTAACAAGTAAGACTCGTTTATGAAAGTCGTTTAAAACAAAGGCTGACTTCGGTCAGTCACCACGGCCTCTACCCTTACTGAATTAAGGTGAGACCAGTGGTCATGGCTCCGTCTATGAGTCCCTTAAGTGTGGTAAAATTTACAGAAGCAAACTCGTCTTGGTTTGACCGTGGCGACGGTCTAAGTGCGAGTAGGTCAGAAATTTCTGCACAACGTTAAAGGACATGGTAACGATCGGAGGGCCATAAATCCTAAACCGTAACTCGGATTAAGACGAGTCCTATATGAAAAGTTATCTACTCGAAAAGTTCTATCTAAAAATCAAGGTTAGAACAGCCCAGGTCTGCTGGTCTGTTCCAGAAGCACCAGGTCAGTAGGTTTTGGACAGAACAGTGGGTTTTGGAGAGTTCCGGTTGTCTCGGTGCTTGATGTTCATCACGGTTCTCATCCTTGATGCGTATAGCTTCAAGTGTACAACTCGTTGATGTGTTAACATCATTTTGACCAAGGTTTGTCCATCGTAACTCAAGTGCAAGTGTTGTAAGTGTTTGATGAACCAAGGTTACATGTAAGTTTATGAACAAGTTCATGAACACTAAGAAAGATCACAACCAAGTGTTGGATCCATGATACTTGCACCAAAGTGTAAGCTCTTGTTGGTTTCATGTCCTTGTTCAAATGTGTAGTAAGCAACTAATCAATAAGAAATAAAGAAAATGAATGATAAGCCTAAACCAACCATGAAGGTGGTATTCTAGTAACATACAACAAACAAGAACACAAGTAACAAAAATTAAAGATTATAAACTTTAAATCTTTGAAATAAATAAAGTAGAAGGCTAATCTAAACAAGAAGATGATTCATAGTTGCTCTTACTTTTAAAGATTCAACCCAAGTTGATCTTTAAGTGAAGTAACTTCAAAGTTACTTCAAGAACTACAAGTAAAGAGTTTATACAACTATGAACTTTGATTCTTTGAAACAAAATATGTAGAACATAACTAGAGAGATTATGTTCTTGATGTTCTTGTTAAATACAAGATATAAATGAAGAATCAAACTAAGAAGTTGATTCTTGAAACATGTAAAGAAAGACAAGTAAGTAAGTAAGTAATAACATGTAAATAACTAAACAACAATAAGACAAGTAATCAAAGACAAGTAGCAAGTAACAAAAGAATGATGATGATGGATATAGAATTCGGTTTATACAAGAGGAAAAAGAAGAAGAAAAACTTCAAGTTAACTTACAAGAATTAGAGAGAATTTGAGAGAAAATGGAAGTAAGTTTGTGTGTGTGAATTTGAGAGAGAAATGCAAATGAGTTGTAATGAAAATTTGAAGTCAAAAGCCTCCCTAAACAGCCCCAAGGCCGACGGCCTGCTGTCCTCAAGGGTGGATGGTTTTGTTTGTTGGTTAATTGCAAGTAAAGAGGTGTAAAGTTGGTTAAAGAATGGGTTTACATGGGGATAATGAGCCAACTATATTCCTTAAGAAAGTAACTAACTAGTTTGAGTTCTAAGTGATACTTACACTTGTAAGATTTGGGCTAAAGGTCCACTAATATAAGTAGGGTGGGCTTGGAAACCCAAGTCAAGAGTCCACTTCATTAATTAAAGCCCAAGTTCAATAAATCCCAAGTTAAACCAAATAAAGCCCAAGTAATTAACCTATCACCTTAGTTAATTAAAATGATTAATAAAATTAATCATGAATGTAAATAATATCTTAAAATATTATTCGTGCAAGTTCCGGGTGTCACAAAGACGTTTCGGGCATTTAAAGTTCAAGTACGGGCAATTAAAGCAACATGTAAATGTAATAACATACATTCGTTTAATCAAGCGTATTAATAATAATAATTATTAATAAATAACGTTGGAAAAACCAGGGTCGTTACATTACCCACCTGTTAAAGAAAATTTCGTCCCGAAATTTAAGCTGAAGTAGGTGGAGGAGTCGGGAAAAGATGAGGATATTTCCGCATCATTTGATCCTCTCGTTCCCAAGTAAACTCAGGTCCTCGTTTGGCATTCCATCGTACTCGTACAATCGGAATCTTGTTGCGTTTCAAAGTTTTGATCTCACGATCCATAATCTCAACAGGTTCCTCCACAAAGTGGAGTTTGTCATCAATAGTAAGTTCTTCCAAAGGTATGATGAGTTCGGGTGCAGCAAGACACTTCTTCAAGTTTGACACATGGAAGGTAGGATGAACTGAGCTCAATTGTGCTGGTAGATCAAGACGATAAGCAACGGGTCCAACACGTTCCAAAATTTCGAAAGGACCAATGTATCGTGGGTTCAACTTTCCACGTTTTCCAAAACGGATCACACCTTTCCAAGGTGCAACCTTCAACATTACACGATCACCAACATTAAATTCAAAGTCTTTCCGTTTAAGATCGGCATAGCTCTTTTGGCGATCACGGGCAGTCTTAAGTCTAGCTTGGATCTGAGCAATCTTCTCCGTGGTTTCGTGAACTACCTCGGGTCCGGTGATTTGCTTTTCACCTACTTTGGCCCAACAAATAGGAGATCGGCACTTACGACCATACAATGCTTCAAAAGGTGCAGCATTAATGCTTGAGTGATAACTGTTATTGTACGAGAATTCGGCGAGTGGCAAATGCCTTTCCCAGGCCTTTCCAAAATCAATGACACATGCACGCAGCATGTCCTCCAAGGTCTGAATCGTTCGTTCACTTTGCCCGTCAGTCTGAGGATGATAAGCAGTACTCATGTCAAGACGAGTTCCCATGGCTTCTTGCAAAGAACGCCAAAATCTGGAAGCAAAACGGGGATCGCGATCGGAGATGATTGATAAAGGTACACCATGACGAGATACAACCTCTTTGATGTACAGGTGAGCAAGTCTTTCCATTGTATCAGTTTCCTTCATCGCTAGGAAGTGTGCAGATTTGGTGAGGCGGTCAACAATAACCCAAATAGTATCGCATCCGCCCACCGTCTTCGGCAGCTTAGTAATGAAATCCATTGTGATCCTTTCCCACTTCCATTGTGGGATTTCCGGCTGTTGAAGTAACCCAGAAGGTCTCTGATGTTCGGCTTTAACCTTCGAGCAAGTCAAACACTTACCAACATAAGTCGCAACGTCCTTCTTAAGATTCGGCCACCAATACTGTTCCTTAAGGTCGTGGTACATCTTACCTGCACCGGGGTGAATCGAATATCTCGATTTGTGTGCTTCATCAAGTATCAGGCTTCGTAGATCTCCATAGTAAGGTACCCAAATTCTTCCGGCATAACATCGGAGTCCAGACTCTCTAACCTCGAATCGAGAGACAAGTATGTTCAAATGCTCGTGAGATATGTTCTCCTCCTTGAGAGCCTCAACTTGGGCTACTCTGATCTGGTTGTTGAGGTTCGAATGGATGGTGATGTTCAGAGCCCTAACACGGAGAGGTGCCGTCCTCTCCTTTCGGCTTAAAGCGTCAGCTACAACATTGGCCTTGCCAGGGTGATAACGGAGTTCACAATCGTAGTCGTTGAGCGTCTCGATCCATCGACGCTGTCTCATATTCAATTGCTTCTGATCGAAGATGTGCTGGAGACTCTTGTGGTCGGTGAAGATAGTGCTCTTAGTTCCATACAGATAATGTCTCCACAATTTGAGTGCAAAGACAACGGCTCCAAGTTCAAGATCATGTGTAGTGTAGTTCCGCTCGTGAATCTTCAATTGGCGGGAGGCATAGGCAATAACCTTTGATCGTTGCATCAGTACACAACCAAAACCACTCTTCGATGCATCGCAATAAACAACAAAGTCGTCACTGCCTTCAGGAAGTGATAGGATAGGTGCGGAGGTTAACTTCTTCTTCAAAGTTTGGAATGCTGATTCGTGTGTGGGTTCCCAAATGAACTTCTTGCCCTTGTGAGTCAGTGCGGTCAAAGGACGCGCAATCAGAGAAAATCCTTCGATAAACCTTCGATAATAACCGGCGAGACCTAGAAATTGGCGAATATGCGTTGGAGTAGTGGGGGTCTCCCACTTGCTGATGGCTTCAATTTTGGCGGGATCAACTTTGATACCCTGGTCGCTCACAACATGACCCAAAAACTGTACTTCCTTCAACCAAAATTCGCACTTGGAGAATTTGGCGTAAAGTTGCTCTTGTCTTAAGAGTTCAAGCACTAGCCGAAGGTGTTGCTCATGTTCTTCTTCGCTCTTAGAGTAGATGAGGATATCATCTATGAAGACGATAACAAACTTATCCAAGTAAGGCTTGCAGACACGATTCATGAGATCCATGAACACGGCAGGGGCATTTGTCAAACCGAATGGCATCACGAGGAACTCATAATGACCATAACGGGTCCTGAATGCAGTTTTCATCACGTCACTTTCCTTCACCCTCAGCTGGTGATATCCGGATCGCAAATCGATCTTTGAATAAACGCTCGATCCTTGTAGTTGATCAAAAAGATCATCAATTCGTGGAAGAGGATATCGATTCTTGATAGTCAATTTGTTGAGTTCACGGTAGTCGATACACATACGGAAGGATCCATCCTTCTTCTTTACAAACAACACAGGTGCGCCCCAAGGCGAGAAGCTTGGTTGGATAAACCCTCGATCTAATAGCTCTTGTAGTTGACTCTGTAATTCTTGCATCTCGGAAGGTGCGAGTCTATAAGGTGCGCGAGCTACAGGTGCAGCTCCTGGCACTAAGTCAATCTGAAACTCTACTGCTCTCTGCGGCGGTAATCCAGGCAATTCCTCTGGGAAGACATCAGAAAATTCGTTCACAATTCGAACGTCGTTCACGCTCTTCGCCTCAGTTTCTACCGCTTTCACATGTGCTAGGACAGCAAAGCGTCCCTTCTTCATAATCTTTTGCGCTTTCACGCAACTAATGAGGTTCAACTTCGAGGTACATCTCTCTCCATAGATAACCAGTGGTTCACCATCTCCTTGTGGTATGCGAAGTGCT
The DNA here is from genome assembly GCF_046630445.1 of Rutidosis leptorrhynchoides. NCBI lineage: Eukaryota > Viridiplantae > Streptophyta > Magnoliopsida > Asterales > Asteraceae > Rutidosis > Rutidosis leptorrhynchoides. Next base: position 202,484,865 of record NC_092339.1, read on the forward strand.
TTATCTCCACAGATAACATCGGCCTTTATCTTGCTCAACCAATCCATACCGACGATCACGTCAAAACTTCCCAGTTTGATAGGTATCAAATCAATTTCGAAATCTGCACCAGCTATGTTGATAATAGCTCCACGACTAATATGGTCAACCTTTTCAAGTTTTCCATTGGCGACCTCGACAAGCATACTTTCCTTCAAAGGAACTAACGACCAATCTAACTTATCACAAAAATGTCTACACACATAGCTCCTATCGGCACCAGTATCAAATAGGACAGAAGCTAAAAGATTGTTGATCTTGAATATACCTGTCACCAAGTCGGGGTTGTCGCGAGCGTCCCTTGCATTAACATTGAAGGCTCTAGCACGTGGTGGTCCGCCATCCTTACGCTTGTTAGGACACTCGTTTCTGAAATGGCCCGTCTTTCCACATTCATAACACTTCTTAGGCCCATTGTTGTTGTGGTTTGGCTTCACATTCAAAGTGGTAACCTTGCAATCCTTGCCAACATGTCCAGATCGTTGGCACTTCTCACAGATAACATTGCAATACCCAGTGTGGTGCTTGTAGCACCTATTGCATTGTGGTAAGGTTCCTTTGTAGTTCGGATTGGTGCGGTTGTTGTTGTTGGGGTTGGTGTTGTTGTTGTGCATGTTGTTGTTTTGCCTGAACCCTTCATGTCGTTTTGCCGGGTTTTGATCATAGTTCCTACCCCTGTTGTTGTTGTTGTGGTTGTTGTCCCATTTCCTCTTTTCACCACTAACAGTTTCAAACTTAGCCTTCTCCGGCTCGTCCAGGATGATTTGATTCAAGAGAGTATGCGCCATGCGCATTGCTTCGGGAACGCTTGGTGGCTTGGATGAGGTAACATTACCCTTGATGGACTTAGGAAGTCCCGAGAAGTATTTCTCCAAACGCTTAAATTCGGGGGTGACCATGGTTGGACACATAAGAGCCAATTCCAAAAACCTACGATTGTAGCTGTTAAGGTCGTTCCCTACGGTTTTCAGTTGCATAAATTCGATTTCCATCTTTTGAATCTCGGTTCTCGGACAGTATTCCTCGATCATAGCACATTTAAATTCTTCCCAAGGCGTAGCATACGCCTCATCAATTCCTTTCGCTTGGGCCATGGTATTCCACCATGTGAGCGCGCCATCAGACAGCGTGCAAGATGCAAATTTCGTTTTGTTAGCCTCAGAACAATTGCTAACCCTGAATACCGATTCCAACTTTTCGAACCATCTGGTGAGACCGACGGGTCCCTCAGTGCCACTGAAGTAGTGTGGCTTGCAGTTTTGAAATTCCTTGTAAGTACACCCATCTCGGACGACAGGTGGATTGACAGGCGGTGGTGGTGGAACTTGGGGTTGTCTTTCAGCTAGTGCAGCAGCGACTCGCTCGTTAATCATTTCCTCAATTTGTGCCGCGGTGGGGATAGATCTCCCGTTGACCATGATGTTCTATACAAACATTTTGACTCAAGTCAAAATCCATTATGCAAATAATAATAATAATATAGTTTATAACAACCAACATGAAAACAGCACAACACATGTTGATTAAGTAATGCAAGCATATATAAGTACCACAAAACCATGATATGATAACGTAAATAGAACACTTGCGCACAAAGTAACAACACAAATTCCATTCATTAATGATAATAAGTTCATACATTACAATAAGTTCGTACATTACATAAGTGAAATATGAAATTACAAAAAGAGATTACAATACAGAATCTAGTACAAAGTCCTACGGCGATGGTGGGTACAAGATGTCCAAAACATGAGTCATCTGCTCCTCGAGCTCGGTAACTCGAGTCTGGAGAATCTCAATCTCCCGCCTCATTTCCTCATTAGAGGAAGATGGTGGGGCAGGTGGTGCTGGCGGTGCAGGTGGAGCCGGTGGTGCTGAAGTGGATGGTCCGGCTCTGGGTGGAGACGGTAATATCAGTGGGTCGGCGGGGTACGGCACCAGCCGTTTACGAGCAGTGATCCTACGACGCCGACCATAAGCGTCAGTGACAGTACGACCAGGAATTATGCCAGCGAAGCGATACCGCTTCTTCGGCGGGGTAGAAGGTGCCTGAATCGGTCGGTCAGCGGGATCCTCCTCATCACTGGAGTCGTCAGATGAGGTGTCGTCTGAAGAAGCATCGGTGGAAGAACCGTCGTCTGAATCATGCGGTGGTGGCGCGGGTGGCTCAACATATCCGAAAGCGGCCAGCATCTGTCGGTGTCGGCCTGGCGTAATCACGGCTAAGCGGCCGTCGGCAGTGCGTCGGCAAGGTGTGCGCCAGTGATTACGGAAGGGACCCTCCCCAAACTCCGCGGGGATATCTATGCCACCAATACGAGCCAGTTGCCTCAGGGGTCTGGAAGAAGACGCCGGGATAGGCACACTAGAGCTAGCTCCAGAACTAGAGGCGCCGGGGTCGCCAGTGGGTGTCGGGGCCGGAATGTCAGCAGCAGCAGTAGCAGCAGCAACAGGTGCAGCAGTGGGTGGAACAACGGGGCCTGAGCCGTTCGGGATGTCAGTAGGTGGAACGTCCGACATCTGAACAAGGAAAAATAAATTTTCCATGTCAGTATGTCATAAAGCAAGCAAATAATAGGCCAACAGTTTAAATCATGTATAACAATAAGTAGCATGGCAATATCAGTAATCGTACGAAACTAGCATGCAATCGAAAGCAAGTAATAGCATGCAGTAGTGAAATCATGTAGTAGCATACGGCATATAGCAGTAACAGTAAGCAGCAGCATGCAGTAAGTTCAGCGGAAACAAGTAAACTAACAAGTTGTAGATTAGCCCTATTAGTGAATCCTACTCGGGTCGGTCTTAGACTCACTAATGCATCCTAATTCCCTACAACCAATGCTCTGATACCAAATGTGACGCCCCGTACTAAATCATCATGTACGGACCATCATCAACAGGATCATTACAAGGTTAAGTACTATATGCGTTTTCAAAACAGAGTTTGCATTCATTAATAAAAGTGACGTCATAACATACGTCAATTGTTTTACAAATCAAAAGTATGCTTCGCTAAGTAGAAGCATTAAATAAGTGTACGTGACCATAATGGTCGTTACATAACATAAGTTCATAAGTAAAAAGTTTGAATGCAACATAAGTAGTCATGCGATAACAACTCTAGGCAGCGGGTTCTACAGCACGACTAGTAAGATAGCGGAAGCGACTTCAAACACCTGAGAAAATACATGCTTAAAAAGGTCAACACAAAGGTTGGTGAGCTATAGTTTAAGTATAACAGTAATGTAAGTAGGCCACGAGATTTCAGTGCTACAACGAGCGTTTCAAAAGTATGTAAAAGTATATGCTAAACCGTGGGCACCCGGTAACTAACTTAACGTTTAATGTACCCCCTTAAAGTGCACTTGGCAAGTGCGTATAACCTCGAAGTATTAAACACTCGTTAAATGCTAGCGCTACTAGCCCGAGTGGGGATGTCAAACCCTATGGATCCATATCTAAGATTCGCGTTCACGGTTCAAAAACCAATGATTAAACGTTACCGAGCTAAAGGGAATGTTTCTGCCGTTATATAACCCACACATATATAAGTTTAAGTACTCGTGCCTAGTATGTAAAACATAAAATCCGCATGTATTCTCAGTTCCCAAAATAAGTTAAAGTAAAAAGGGAATGCTATAACTCACAATGATTAGTAGTAATGGTAAGGTAGTAGTCGGAAAGTGGTGTGCAAGTAACGGTCCAAACGTCCTCAACCTAAGTCAAATAGCACTAAGTCAATAAGTCGTCTCAAAAGGTTTACAAGTACGTAATTAAGGTCATAAGGGTCATCATCAATCATCTTTAAACAAAAGGTAACAAGTAAGACTCGTTTATGAAAGTCGTTTAAAACAAAGGCTGACTTCGGTCAGTCACCACGGCCTCTACCCTTACTGAATTAAGGTGAGACCAGTGGTCATGGCTCCGTCTATGAGTCCCTTAAGTGTGGTAAAATTTACAGAAGCAAACTCGTCTTGGTTTGACCGTGGCGACGGTCTAAGTGCGAGTAGGTCAGAAATTTCTGCACAACGTTAAAGGACATGGTAACGATCGGAGGGCCATAAATCCTAAACCGTAACTCGGATTAAGACGAGTCCTATATGAAAAGTTATCTACTCGAAAAGTTCTATCTAAAAATCAAGGTTAGAACAGCCCAGGTCTGCTGGTCTGTTCCAGAAGCACCAGGTCAGTAGGTTTTGGACAGAACAGTGGGTTTTGGAGAGTTCCGGTTGTCTCGGTGCTTGATGTTCATCACGGTTCTCATCCTTGATGCGTATAGCTTCAAGTGTACAACTCGTTGATGTGTTAACATCATTTTGACCAAGGTTTGTCCATCGTAACTCAAGTGCAAGTGTTGTAAGTGTTTGATGAACCAAGGTTACATGTAAGTTTATGAACAAGTTCATGAACACTAAGAAAGATCACAACCAAGTGTTGGATCCATGATACTTGCACCAAAGTGTAAGCTCTTGTTGGTTTCATGTCCTTGTTCAAATGTGTAGTAAGCAACTAATCAATAAGAAATAAAGAAAATGAATGATAAGCCTAAACCAACCATGAAGGTGGTATTCTAGTAACATACAACAAACAAGAACACAAGTAACAAAAATTAAAGATTATAAACTTTAAATCTTTGAAATAAATAAAGTAGAAGGCTAATCTAAACAAGAAGATGATTCATAGTTGCTCTTACTTTTAAAGATTCAACCCAAGTTGATCTTTAAGTGAAGTAACTTCAAAGTTACTTCAAGAACTACAAGTAAAGAGTTTATACAACTATGAACTTTGATTCTTTGAAACAAAATATGTAGAACATAACTAGAGAGATTATGTTCTTGATGTTCTTGTTAAATACAAGATATAAATGAAGAATCAAACTAAGAAGTTGATTCTTGAAACATGTAAAGAAAGACAAGTAAGTAAGTAAGTAATAACATGTAAATAACTAAACAACAATAAGACAAGTAATCAAAGACAAGTAGCAAGTAACAAAAGAATGATGATGATGGATATAGAATTCGGTTTATACAAGAGGAAAAAGAAGAAGAAAAACTTCAAGTTAACTTACAAGAATTAGAGAGAATTTGAGAGAAAATGGAAGTAAGTTTGTGTGTGTGAATTTGAGAGAGAAATGCAAATGAGTTGTAATGAAAATGTGAAGTCAAAAGCCTCCCTAAACAGCCCCAAGGCCGACGGCCTGCTGTCCTCAAGGGTGGATGGTTTTGTTTGTTGGTTAATTGCAAGTAAAGAGGTGTAAAGTTGGTTAAAGAATGGGTTTACATGGGGATAATGAGCCAACTATATTCCTTAAGAAAGTAACTAACTAGTTTGAGTTCTAAGTGATACTTACACTTGTAAGAGTTGGGCTAAAGGTCCACTAATATAAGTAGGGTGGGCTTGGAAACCCAAGTCAAGAGTCCACTTCATTAATTAAAGCCCAAGTTCAATAAATCCCAAGTTAAACCAAATAAAGCCCAAGTAATTAACCTATCACCTTAGTTAATTAAAATGATTAATAAAATTAATCATGAATGTAAATAATATCTTAAAATATTATTCGTGCAAGTTCCGGGTGTCACAAAGACGTTTCGGGCATTTAAAGTTCAAGTACGGGCAATTAAAGCAACATGTAAATGTAATAACATACATTCGTTTAATCAAGCGTATTAATAATAATAATTATTAATAAATAACGTTGGAAAAACCAGGGTCGTTACAATATGAGTAGAGATTTTTGTGCTAAATTAAGTTGTCCATTGACGCCTTTGGATAGTAAATTTTTACTCGAATTAGCAAATGGTAAATTAATTTCAGCAGATAATATATGTCGGAATCGAGAAATTAAACTGGTTAGCGAAATATTTAAGATTGATTTGATACCAGTAGAGTTAGGGAGTTTTGATGTGATAATCGGTATGGACTGGTTGAAAGAAGTGAAAGCAGAGATCGTTTGTTACAAAAATGCAATTCGCATTATACGAGAAAAAGGAAAACCCTTAATGGTGTACGGAGAAAAGTGCAACACGAAGCTACATCTTATTAGTAATTTGAAGGCACAAAAACTAATAAGAAAAGGTTGCTATGCTGTTCTAGCACACGTCGAGAAAGTACAAACTGAAGAAAAGAGCATCAATGATGTTCCCATTGCAAAAGAATTTCCCGATGTATTTCCGAAAGAATTACCGGGATTACCCCCACATCGATCCGTTGAATTTCAAATAGATCTTGTACCAGGAGCTGCACCAATAGCTCGTGCTCCTTACAGACTCGCACCCAGTGAGATGAAAGAACTGCAAAGCCAATTACAAGAACTTTTAGAGCGTAGTTTCATTCGACCAAGCACATCACTGTGGGGAGCTCCTGTTTTGTTTGTCAAGAAGAAAGATGGTACATTCAGGTTGTGTATCGACTACCGAGAGTTGAACAAACTTACCATCAAGAATCGCTACCCACTACCGAGAATCGACGACTTATTTGATCAACTACAAGGCTCGTCTATTTATTCAAAGATTGACTTACGTTCCGGGTATCATCAAATGCGGGTGAAAGAAGATGATATTCCAAAGACTGCTTTCAGAACACGTTACGATCATTACGAGTTTATGGTCATGCCGTTTGGTTTAACTAATGCACCAGCTGTGTTCATAGACCTTATGAACCGAGTGTGTGGACCATACCTTGACAAGTTTGTCATTGTTTTCATTGATGACATACTTATGTACTCAAAGAATGACCAAGAACACGGTGAACATTTAAGAAAGGTGTTAGAAGTATTGAGGAAGGAAGAATTGTACGCTAAGTTTTCAAAGTGTGCATTTTGGTTGGAAGAAGTTCATTTCCTCGGTCACATAGTAAACACAGAAGGTATTAAGGTGGATCCGGCAAAGATAGAAACTGTTGAAAAGTGGGAAACCCCGAAAACTCCGAAACACATACGCCAGTTTTTAGGACTAGCTGGTTACTACAGAAGGTCCATCCAAGACTTTTCCAGAATAGCAAAACCCTTGACTGCATTAACGCATAAAGGGAAGAAATTTGAATGGAATGATGAACAAGAGAAAGCGTTTCAGTTATTGAAGAAAAAGCTAACTACGGCACCTATATTGTCATTGCCTGAAGGGAATGATGATTTTGTGATTTATTGTGATGCATCAAAGCAAGGTCTCGGTTGTGTATTAATGCAATGAACGAAGGTGATTGCTTATGCGTCTAGACAATTGAAGATTCACGAACAAAATTATACGACGCATGATTTGGAATTAGGCGCGGTTGTTTTTGCATTAAAGAGTTGGAGGCACTACTTATATGGGGTCAAAAGTATTATATATACCGACCACAAAAGTCTTCAACACATATTTAATCAGAAACAACTGAATATGAGGCAGCGTAGGTGGATTGAATTGTTGAATAATTACGACTTTGAGATTCGTTACCACCCGGGGAAGGCAAATGTGGTAGCCGATGCCTTGAGCAGGAAGGACAGAGAACTCATTCGAGTAAAATCTATGAATATAATGATTCATAATAACCTTACTACTCAAATAAAGGAGGTGCAACAAGGAGTTTTAAAAGAGGGAAATTTAAAGGATGAAATACCCAAAGGATCAGAGAAGCATCTTAATATTCGGGAAGACGGAACCCGGTATAGGGCTGAAAGGATTTGGGTACCAAAATTTGGAGATATGAGAGAAATGGTACTTAGAGAAGCTCATAAAACCAGATACTCAATACATCCTGGAACGGGGAAGATGTACAAGGATCTCAAGAAACATTTTTGGTGGCCGGGTATGAAAGCCGATGTTGCTAAATACGTAGGAGAATGTTTGACGTGTTCTAAGGTCAAAGCTGAGCATCAGAAACCATCAGGTCTACTTCAACAACCCGAAATCCCGGAATGGAAATGGGAAAACATTACCATGGATTTCATCACTAAATTGCCAAGGACAGAAAGTGGTTTTGATACTATTTGGGTAATAGTTGATCGTATCACCAAATCAGCACACTTCCTGCCAATAAGAGAAGATGACAAGATGGAGAAGTTAGCACGACTGTATTTGAAGGAAGTCGTCTCCAGACATGGAATACCAATCTCTATTATCTCTGATAGGGATGGCAGATTTATTTCAAGATTCTGGCAGACATTACAGCAAGAATTAGGAACTCGTCTAGACATGAGTACTGCCTATCATCCACAAACTGATGGGCAGAGCGAAAGGACGATACAAACGCTTGAAGACATGCTACGAGCATGTGTTATTGATTTCGGAAACAGTTGGGATCGACATCTACCTTTAGCAGAATTTTCCTACAACAACAGCTACCATTCAAGCATTGAGATGGCGCCGTTTGAAGCACTTTATGGTAGAAAGTGCAGGTCTCTGATTTGTTAGAGTGAAGTGGGGGATAGACAGATTACGGATCCGGAGATAATACAAGAAACTACCGAGAAGATCATCCAAATTCAACAACGGTTGAAAACCGACCAAAGTCGACAAAAGAGCTACGCTGACATTAAAAGAAAAGATATAGAATTTGAAATTGGAGAGATGGTCATGCTTAAAGTTGCACCTTGGAAAGGCGTTGTTCGATTTGGTAAAAGAGGGAAATTAAATCCAAGGTATATTGGACCATTCAAGATTATTGATCGTGTCGGACCAGTAGCTTACCGACTTGAGTTAACTCAACAACTCGCGGCTGTACATAACACTTTCCACGTCTCGAATTTGAAGAAATGTTTTGCTAAAGAAGATCTCACTATTCCGTTAGATGAAATCCAAATCAACGAAAAACTTCAATTCATCGAAGAACCCGTCGAAATAATGGATCGTGAGGTTAAAAGACTTAAGCAAAACAAGATACCAATTGTTAAGGTTCGATGGAATGCTCGTAGAGGACCCGAGTGCACCTGGGAGCGTGAAGATCAGATGAAGAAGAAATACCCGCATCTATTTCCAGAAGATTCGTCAACACCTTCAACAGCTTAAAATTTCGGGACGAAATTTATTTAACGGGTAGGTACTGTAGTGACCCGAACTTTTCCATGTTTATATATATTAATTGAGATTGATATTTACATGATTAAATGTTTCCAACATGTTAAGCAATCAAACTTGTTAAGACTTGATTAATTGAAATATGTTTCATATAGACAATTGACCACCCAAGTTGACCGGTGATTCACGAACGTTAAAACTTGTAAAAACTATATGATGACATATATATGGATATATATATATAGTTAACATGATATTATGATAAGTAAACATATCATTAAGTATATTAACAATGAACTACATATGTAAAAACAAGACTACTAACTTAATGATTTTTAAACGAGACATATATGTAACGATTATCGTTGTAAAGACATTTAATGTATATATATCATATTAAGAGATATTCATACATGATAATATCATGATAATATAATAATTTAAAATATCATTTGATATTATAAACATTGGGTTAACAACATTTAACAAGATCGTTAACCTAAAGGTTTCAAAACAACACTTACATGTAACGACTAACGATGACTTAACGACTCAGTTAAAATGTATATACATGTAGTGTTTTAATATGTATTTATACACTTTTGAAAGACTTCAATACACTTATCAAAATACTTCTACTTAACAAAAATGCTTACAATTACATCCTCGTTCAGTTTCATCAACAATTCTACTCGTATGCACCCGTATTCGTACTCATACAATACACAGCTTTTAGATGTATGTACTATTGGTATATACACTCCAATGATCAGCTCTTAGCAGCCCATGTGAGTCACCTAACACATTTAGGAACCATCATTTGGCAACTAGTATGAAATATCTCATAAAATTACAAAAATATGAGTAATCATTCATGACTTATTTACATGAAAACAAAATTACATATCCTTTATATCTAATCCATACACCAACGACCAAAAACACCTACAAACACTTTCATTCTTCAATTTTCTTCATCTAATTGATCTCTCTCAAGTTCTATCTTCAAGTTCTAAGTGTTCTTCATAAATTCTACAAGTTCTAGTTACATAAAATCAAGAATACTTTCAAGTTTGCTAGCTCACTTCCAATCTTGTAAGGTGATCATCCAACCTCAAGAAATCTTTGTTTCTTACAGTAGGTTATCATTCTAATACAAGGTAATAATCATATTTAAACTTTGGTTCAATTTCTATAACTATAACAATCTTATTTCAAGTGATGATCTTACTTTAACTTGTTTTCGTGTCATGATTCTGCTTCAAGAACTTCGAGCCATCCAAGGATCCGTTGAAGCTAGATCCATTTTTCTCTTTTCTAGTAGGTTTATCCAAGGAACTTAAGGTAGTAATGATGTTCATAACATCATTCGATTCATACATATAAAGCTATCTTATTCGAAGGTTTAAACTTGTAATCACTAGAACATAGTTTAGTTAATTCTAAACTTGTTCGCAAACAAAAGTTAATCCTTCTAACTTGACTTTTAAAATTAACTAAACACATGTTCTATATCTATATGATATGCTAAATTAATGATTTAAAACCTGGAAACACGAAAAACACCGTAAAACCGAATTTACGCCGTCGTAGTAACACCGCGGGCTGTTTTGGGTTAGTTAATTAAAAACTATGATAAACTTTAATTTAAAAGTTGTTCTTCTGGGAAAATGATTTTTCTTATGAACATGAAACTATATCCAAAAATCATGGTTAAACTCAAAGTGTAAGTATGTTTTCTAAAATGGTCATCTAGACGTCGTTCTTTCGACTGAAATGACTACCTTTACAAACACGACTTGTAACTTATATTTCTGACTATAAACCTATACTTTTCTGTTTAGATTCATAAAATATAATTCAATATGAAACCATAACAATTTGATTCACTCAAAACGGATTTAAAATGAAGAAGATATGGGTAAAACAAGATTGGATAATTTTTCTCATTTTAGCTACTTGAAAATTGGTAACAAATCTATTCCAACCATAACTTAATCAACTTGTATTGTATATTATGTAATCTTGAGATACCATAGACACGTATACAATGTTTCTACCTATCATGTCGACACATCTATATATATTTCGGAACAACCATAGACACTCTATATGTGAATGTTGGAGTTAGCTATACAGGGTTGAGGTTGATTCCAAAATATATATAGTTTGAGTTGTGATCAATACTGAGATATGTATACACTGGGTCGTGGATTGATTCAAGATAATATATATATCGATTTATTTCTGTACATCTAACTGTGGACAACTAGTTGTAGGTTACTAACGAGGACAACTGACTTAATAAACTTAAAACATCAAAATGTATTAGAAGTGTTGTAAATATATTTTGAACATACTTTGATATATATGTACATATTTGTTATAGGTTCGTGAATCGACCAGTGGCCAAGTCTTACTTCCCGACGAAGTAAAAATCTGTGAAAGTGAGTTATAGTCCCACTTTTAAAATCTAATATTTTTGGGATGAGAATACATGCAGGTTTTATAAATGATTTACAAAATAGACACAAGTACGTGAAACTACATTCTATGGTTGAATTATCGAAATCGAATATGCCCTTTTTTATTAAGTCTGGTAATCTAAGAATTAGGGAACAGACACCCTAATTGACGCGAATCCTAAAGATAGATCTATTGGGCCTAACAAACCCCATCCAAAGTACCGGATGCTTTAGTACTTCGAAATTTATATCATATCCGAAGGGTGTCCCGGAATGATGGGGATATTCTTATATATGCATCTTGTTAATGTCGATTACCAGGTGTTCACCATATGAATAATTTTTATCTCTATGTATGAGATGTATATTGAAATATGAAATCTTGTGGTCTATTGTTACGATTTGATATATATAGGTTAAACCTATAACTCACCAAAATTTTTATTGACGTTTTAAGCATGTTTATTCTCAGGTGATTATTAAGAGCTTCCGCTGACGCATACTTAAATAAGGACGAGATTTGGAGTCCATGCTTGTATGATATTGTGTAAAAACTGCATTCAAGAAACTTATTTTGTTGTAACATATTTGTATTGTAAACCATTATGTAATGGTCGTGTGTAAACAGGATATTTTAGATTATCATTATTTGATAATCTATGTAAAGCTTTTTAAACCTTTATTGATGAAATAAAGGTTATGGTTTGTTTTAAAATGAATGCAGTCTTTGAAAAACGTCTCATATAGAGGTCAAAACCTCGCAACGAAATCAATTAATATGGAACGTTTTTAATCAATAAGAACGGGACATTTCACATCATTTGGCAACTAGCATGAAATATCTCATAAAATTACAAAAATATGAGTAATCATTCATGACTTATTTACATGAAAACAAAATTACATATCCTTTATATCTAATCCATACACCAACGACCAAAAACACCTACAAACACTTTCATTCTTCAATTTTCTTCATCTAATTGATCTCTCTCAAGTTCTATCTTCAAGTTCTAAGTGTTCTTCATAAATTTCAAAAGTTCTAGTTTCATAAAATCAAGAATACTTCCAAGATTGCAAGTTTACTTCCAAGTTTTCTAAATCCATTCCAATTAATCATCCAAGATCAAGAAACCTTTGTTACTTATAGTAGGTTATCTTTTTAATACAAGGTAATAATCATATTCAAACTTTAATTCAATTTCTATAACTATAACAATTTTATTTCGAGTGGAAATCTTACTTGAAATTGTTTTCATGTCATGATTCTGCTTCAAGAACTTTCAAGCCATCCAAGGATCCTTTGAAGCTAGATCTATTTTTCTCATTTCCAGTAGATTTATCCAAGGAACTTGAGGTAGTAATAATGTTCATAACATCATTCGATTCATACATATAAAGCTATCTTATTCGAAAGTTTAAACTTGTAATCACTAGAACATAGTTTAGTTAATTCTAAACTTGTTCGCAAATAAAAGTTAATCCTTCTAACTTGACTTTTAAAATCAACTAAACACATGTTCTATATCTATATGATATGCTAACTTAATAATTTAAAACCTGGAAACACGAAAAACACCGTAAAACTGGATTTACGCCGTCATAGTAACACCGCGGGCTGTTTTGGGTTAGTTAATTAAAAAACTATGATAAACTTTGATTTAAAAGTTTTTATTCTGGGAAAATGATTTTTATTATGAACATGAAACTATATCCAAAAATTATGGTTAAAATCAAAGTGGAAGTATGTTTTCTAAAATGGTCACCTAGACGTCGTTCTTTCGACTAAAATGACTACCTTTACAAAAACGACTTGTAACTTATTTTTCCGACTATAAACCTATACTTTTTCTGTTTATATTCATAAAATAGAGTTCAATATAAAACCATAGCAATTTGATTCACTCAAAACGGATTTAAAATGAAGAAGTTATGGGTAAAACAAATTGGATAATTTTTCTCATTTTAGCTACGTGAAAATTGGTAACAAATCTATTCCAACCATAACTTAATCAACTTGTATTTTATATTAGGTAATCTTGAGATACCATAGACACGTATAAAATGTTTCGACCTATCATGTCGACACATCTATATATATTTCGGAACAACCATAGACACTCTATATGTGAATGTTGGAGTTAGCTATACAGGGTTGAGGTTGATTCCAAAATATATATAGTTTGAGTTGTGATCAATACTGAGATACGTATACACTGGGTCGTGGATTGATTCAAGATAATATTTATCGATTTATTTCTGTACATCTAAATGTGGACAACTAGTTGTAGGTTACTAACGAGGACAGCTGACTTAATAAACTTAAAACATCAAAATATATTAAAAGTGTTGTAAATATATTTTGAACATACTTTGATATATATGTATATATTGTTATAGGTTCGTGAATCAACCAGTGGCCAAGTCTTACTTCCCGACGAAGTAAAAAATCTGTGAAAGTGAGTTATAGTCCCACTTTTAAAATCTAATATTTTTGGGATGAGAATACATGCAGGTTTTATAAATGATTTACAAAATAGACACAAGTACATGAAACTACATTCTATGGTTGAATTATCGAAATCGAATATGCCCCTTTTTATTAAGTCTGGTAATCTAAGAATTAGGGAACAGACACCCTAATTGACGCGAATCCTAAAGATAGATCTATTGGGCCTAACAAACCCCATCCAAAGTACCGGATGCTTTAGTACTTCGAAATTTATATCATATCCGAAGGGTGTCCCGGAATGATGGGGATATTCTTATATATGCATCTTGTTAATGTCGGTTACCAGGTGTTCACCATATGAATGATTTTTATCTCTATGTATGGGATGTGTATTGAAATATGAAATCTTGTGGTCTATTGTTACAATTTGATATATATAGGTTAAACCTATAACTCACCAACATTTTTGTTGACGTTTAAAGCATGTTTATTCTCAGGTGAATACTAAGAGCTTCTGCTGTTGCATACTAAAATAAGGACAAGATTTGGAGTCCATGTTTGTATGATATTGTGTAAAAACTGCATTCAAGAAACTGATTTCGATGTAACATATTTGTATTGTAAACCATTATGTAATGGTCGTGTGTAAACAGGATATTTTAGATTATCATTATTTGATAATCTACGTAAAGCTTTTAAACTGTTATTTATGAAATAAAGGTTATGGTTTGTTTTGAAAATGAATGCAGTCTTTGAAAAATGTCTCATATAGAGGGCAAAACCTCGCAACGAAATGAATTAATATGGAACGTTTTTAATCAATAAGAACGGAACATTTCAGTTGGTATCCGAGCATTGGTCTTAGAGAACCAGAAAATTTGCATTTGTGTGTCTTATCGAGTTTGTTAGGATGCATTAGTGAGTCTGGACTTCGACCGTGTTTTCTTTAAAAATGATTGCTTAACATTTTTGTTGGAAACTATATATTATTAACATGTATATATTATGTGATATATTAATCTCTTAACATGTTTGATATTGTGTGATAGATGTCTACCTCTAGCACAAATCCCATTGACTCACCTAATAATAACGAAGAGTTGAATATATATTGGACTGATTCACAAGTTCCCGAAGAAGAACCGGAAGAAGAATCAGAACCGGAAGAGGTGGAACCGGAGGAGGAAATAGAACCGGTGGGGGAAATAATAAAACGGTTAAGTAAAAGAAAATCCTCAACCAGCCGACCAAGGTTAATTATGGTCAATGGTGTTTTCGCCAAGGAAGCAAAATATTGGGAGGATTACCAATTCTCCGATGAATCGGATTCCGACGAGAATTCCGATGATGTTATAGAAATTACCCCAACTGAATTTAAAAAGGCAAAAGAAAATAATAAGGGAAAGGGCATAAAAATAGAGAAATCTAATTCCAACCCCGATGAACTTTATATGTATCGTCAACCCCCGAAGCCCTTAAGTTCTAACAATGACCCGGGAACCTCTAAACCACTAGGTTTTTCTAAACCGTTGTGGAAAACGACAGCTCGTATTAGGGGAACATCATATATCCCTAGAAACTTGGCAAAACGAACCAAAACCGAGAAGAAGAAACGAGCGAGTTGGAATAAGATAGTTGTATTCGTGTGGTGTAATATATGTAATATAGTGTGCTTATGCTTTATGATATATGTAAAAATTGCTTGTATTAATAAGTATTTTTTTTATGAATCCAATTTTTTTCTATTTTACAGTATAAAAACACAAAATGGATAGACAACCCAATATTTTAAGAGACCTACCTGGAGACATGATTGATGAAATCTTGTCTAGAGTCGGTCAGAATTCTTCGGCACAACTATTTACGGCGAAATCAGTTTGTAAGACATTCGAAGAACGTTCCAAGAATGTCTTGGTTTATAAGAGACTTTCGTTTGAAAGATGGGGGATATCACATTGGGAAACCCATAAGTTACGATGTGTTTACTTTGACGCATATATTGCGGGGAACCCAAATGCTATTTTACGCAACGGGTTAAGAAATTATTTTGACTCAATGTATCCGAATATAGGACTTCATGATTTAGAAAAAGCGGCTAACATGCAACATAAAGAAGCATGCTATGCTTACGGGTTAGTAATGTTCGCTTCTCACCAAATTGAGAAAAAGAACATCGGGCTACAACTATTAAACAAAACATTCCCACAAGTGACGGAGTAGGTAATTGGGGTAAGAAATGAGGTTTTTAGGTTATTACGAGACTGTTGGTCATTACGTAACCCTCGTCCCTTTGACGACGTTACAACACGCTGTCTTATCAACAGCCATAACGGTTATGTTCCACAAGACCAAGGATGGGAAGTAGTCCTAGTAAAACCAGAATGCATGACTTGTTTCTGGACGTATGAATTACGTGTCTTTATTGCTTTTGCTGAACGACTTGTGTACTAGCTAGAATTATCTTCATAACTATCTTGTATCAAAGTTATTGTGTGCTATATTTCATGCTTTATGTAAAATAAGCGGTGTTGTAAGTTTGTAAAATATTGTATAAAAGTTTGAACGCGAAATATTATTTTAATCAGTTTTTCATATAGAATTGTAGTAGTTGAATTGTATATTAGCTACTAAGTATGAACTTAACGGGTAGGTACTACCCGAATTTAAACTTATAAAACGCTAATATGAAGAAAAAGCTTTTATAAATGAGTTCATATTATGCTACGAAATACTATTAACTACTCTTAATATTCTGTATGATTAACTTGTTCCATTTGACTATTTTGAAGGAAATGGCACCGACTACTCGACACACCGTGAATATGAATGAAGAGGAATTCCGTACTTTTCTAGCTTCAAACATAGTCGCAGTACAGGCTGCGCTACATACCAACAATAACCTTGGATCTAGCAGTACAGGAAATCGTGTAGGATGCACCTATAAAGAATTCACTGCCTGCAAACCTTTGGAATTTGATGGAACCGAAGGACCGATCGGATTGAAACGGTGGACCGAGAAGGTCGAATTGGTGTTTTCCATAAGTAAGTGTACTGAAGAGGACAAAGTGAAGTACGCTACGCATACCTTCACAAGTTCGGCGTTAACATGGTGGAATACCTATCTAGAGCAAGTGGGACAAGACGATGCGTACGCACTACCGTGGTCAGCATTCAAGCACTTGATGAACGAGAAGTACTGTCCCAGAACCGAGGTCAATAAGCTCAAGACAGAACTTAGAGGGTTACGAACCCAAGGATTTGATATTACCACGTACGAAAGACGATTCACAGAATTGTGCCTATTGTGTCCGGGAGCGTTCGAAGATGAGGAAGAGAAGATCGACGCGTTTGTGAAAGGATTACCGGAAAGAATCCAAGAAGATATAAGTTCACACGAGCCCGCCTCCATACAATAGGCATGTAGAATGGCTCACAAACTAGTGAACCAGATTGAGGAAAGAATTAAAGAACAGACGGCTGAAGAGGCCAATGTGAAGCAAGTCAAAAGAAAGTGGGAGGAAAACGGTGATAAGAATCACCAATACAACAAACCAGCAATTACAATAATAATCGCAATAATTATCCCAACAATCGCAACATCAATCGCAACTACAACAAACGGCCCAACAACAACAACAACAACAACAACAACAACAACAACAGCAACTACAACAATCATCCCAACAACAATAACAACCGCAACAACAACAACAATCAGAAGCAGCTATGCCAAAGGTGTGAAAAGTATCACTCGGGGTTCTGCACTAAATTTTGCAACAAGTGTAAAAGAAATGGTCATAGCGCGGCGAAGTGTGAGGTCTATGTGAAAGGACCCGTCCTAATCCATCCGGACGAAGTCCATATCGATTATAAACGATTCACAACAGTTGATTACATCGCGAGGTACTTGACCTCTATATGATAATCTTTCATTACATCTAAAGTTGATAGACATGCATACCATTTCATAATATATCCAACTATAATTGACTTAATAATGATCTTGAATAACTCAACGACTCGAATGCAACGTCTTTTGAAATATGTCATGAATGACTCCAAGTAATATCTTTAAAATGATCAAATGCACAGCGGAAGATTTCTTTCGTACCTAAGAATAAACATGCTTTCAAGTGTCAACCAAAAGGTTGGTGAGTTCATTAGTTTAGCATAAATAATCATTTTATAATTTTAATAGACCACAAGATTTCATATTTCCATTTCTCATAAACATACGTCCCATGCATAGAGACAAAAATATCATTCATATGGATTGAACACCTGGTAACCGACATTCACAATATGTATATAAGAATATCCCCATCATTCCGGGATCCTCCTTCGGACATGATATAAATTTCGAAGTACTAAAGCATCCGGTACTTTGGATGGGGCTTGTTGGGCCCGATAGATCTATCTTTAGGATTCGCGTCAATTAGGGTGTCTGTTCCCTAATTCTTAGATTACCAGACTTAATAAAAGGGGCATATTCGATTTCGATAATTCAACCATAGAATGTATTTTTCAGTACTTGTGTCTATTTCGTAAAGCATTTATAAAAGCAGCGCATGTATTCTCAGTCCCAAAAATATATATTGCAAAAGCATTTAAAAAGGGAGCAAATGAAACTCACGCATATAATTATTGTAAAACAGTTAATAAAGCATTTGCATGTATTCTCAACTCAAAAAAAATGTAATGAGTAAAAAGGGAGCAAATGAAACTCACACATATAATTATTGTAAAACAGTTAATAAAGCATTTCCATGTATTCTCAGCCCAAAAAAATGTAATGAGTAAAAAGGGAGCAAATGAAACTCACCTAATGTATTTTGTAGTAAAAATACATATGACAACATTGAACAAGTATCGGGTTGGCCTCGGATTCACGAACCTATATCATTTATATGTATATTAATACATATAATCGAAATCGAACAAGTTTTATATATTATATCTTAAATTATATACTATCTTATATAATTTAAAAAATGCTCTCGTTTTCTGGTTCCTCGTCTTCACCTGTTCATCTTCTAACGGCTTGATATCTTCAGATCTAATCTTGTTTGTTATCAATAGTGTTTCAATCTGTGATGACCCGGCAATTTCTGACCAAATTTAAACGTAATTCTTATATGATTCCGACACGATAAGCAAATTCTGTAATGTTGAGTCTCAAAAACTTTGAACTGTTTTGTATATTCAATTGACCTTCGACCATTCTCGACGATTCACGAATAGCTATATATAAATAGATACATATACATTAATTTGAAAATATTATTTAAGATAATATATGATCTAATTGTTGAAAATAAATATGAAAAATAATATGCGATGTAATGAAAACTATTATTATAAATATATAGATATATATTTATATATATAAATGTATGAATATAAATATTACTTGTAAATATATAAATAATATTAAACTAAATGGATTAAGGATATATAATATATTTATTTAGTAGTTAAACTTGCTATTTAAAACTCTTTATATATATAAAGAGAATATATTAAAAATAAATGAGTTCGTGTCTAATTAGTAAACGTCGGTAGCACTCGGTTAACGATTCGTTAGTTTTAATATAGATATAACCCATGTTCATGAAGAGTTAAAATAAAAGTTAAACTGTAAACTGATTACGAAGATTTTAGATTTGTTAAAAGTATTTTTATCTTTTTAAGTTTAACTATTAGTACTCCGTACATATAAATTGGAACAGAAAATAAATAATTATTGAACCTTTTTTATCTGGTTTCAAACAGGTAATGAGTGAAATAATTAAATATGCTTAATCTAAAAAAAATTAGGATTTTTAGGGACACTTTATACGGTAACTGTTTAGCAATGGACGCGATATGGCCATCCCGGGAAAAGTGTCGGCAGCATTATTTGTGATGGCTTACTATGCATAAAAGTTGTTATTTTTATATTATAATTATATTATTATTAATAATTATTATTAATAAATATTAATACTATAATCAACATAAGATCTTATATAATATAGATGTAAGTAATACATCTAGAGATTTAGGAAGAAGATTCATAAATCAATTCACACCTTTCACCACCACCGGGTGCCACCATGCCGCCATCCATGACCACCATCGATCACCACCTCGTGAACCGCCACTATACTATCACCATGTACCACCCTACAAACATCCATGAAATCACCACCATCTCACCACTTTTCGATGTCAAACCACCACAGCACCCTAGTCCCACCGTAGGCCACCATTACTCGAACCACCATCAACCGAACACCACCACCAGAAACGTGCCACCGTCTGACACAACCACAAACCACCGCAACACCACCACACACACACACTCTCTCTCTCTAGATATATATATATATATATGTATATATCTTCCGTATTACTTGCTTGATGAAAACACCACAACAATCACCATCTAACGCCACCACCATCACGACATCCTCTTCAAAACCAACAAGATGTCCTCCTGTTCCAGTCTTCTGTTTTCTGTTACGCTATTACTCACCTTGTTTCTTTCCTTCTTCGTTTAATGTCACAGCTGTTGTGATATAATTTCTGCTGCAGTAAGTCCTATCGGTTGATATAATTCATTAACTATAGCGGAGAAGATAATGGGTGATGATGATAAAAATGGTGGTATTGTTACGATAAGGAAGAGTATGAATAACGATGGTTATGATAACGAGTATCATGGATACAATGATGTTAATCATGTATGATAATGGTACGTTAACGATACGATGATGATGATAACGATTATGTGACCACGATATGAGTTGATGATACTGATAAAGATGATGATAGATAACGATCGGTGATGAGTTGATAATTGATGATGATGATAGCTAAAATAACGATAATAATGATGGTTTGGTGGCGAAATAAAATTTAGGAGAAAGATCAAACAACCATCGCTGCCTTATTTCTTTTCTTCTGTTTAATAGATGATGATAACTGCTGGAATATACTATAAATAATTGAAAACGCGTATGAGAACAAGAATCCTCGAGTGCTTCAGTAGTTTGGGCATATGGTTGTTTAACGGGAGGTCACAGGTTCGATTATGGCCTGCAACATAATTTTTTTTTTCTTTTTAATTACACACCAACTGTTAAGATTATGGATCAGGCTAGTTGGGCCAAAATAATTTAGTTGCTGTTGGGCCGGAGGCTTGTTTAGGTGATGGACCGAGATCAAGTGTATGTTGGGCCGATGGTATATTTGACACAGAATCAGAAATTCAGTTTAAATCGATTTATGTTGTGTTATAAGCCAGGAAAGTGAATATTAGCTGAATGGTTTAGGGGTGTTTCGTGTTAGCGAGAGGTTGAGGGTTCGAGCCTGGGCCAAGGCATTTTCTTTTGGAACTTAATCTTTGAGGTAGTTATTCTATTTTTATTATTAATACTATTATTATTATTATTATTATTATTATTATTATTATTATTATTATTATTATTATTATTATTATTATTATTATTATTATTATTATTATTATTATTATTATTATTATTATTATTATTATTATTGTTATCATTAACATTAAAATTAACATTATAATTAAAATTATTATTATTATTAGAATTATTATTTATATCATTATTAATATTATTATAAGTATTAACATTTTAATTATCATTATAATTATTATTATTATCAGAATTATTATTATTACTATCATTATCATTATTTTTGAAACTATCATTACTATTATCGTTATTGGTATTATTGTTAGAATATTCACTAAGGTTAAAATTTAGTGCCATTAAGATTAAAAATTTCAATTAGGTTATGATTTAAAGGAATTAACAAAATTATTATTATCATAGTTATTATAATACAACTTAGTAATATTAACATTATTAATATTATTATTTTTATTAACATTATTATTATTACTATCGCTTTTATCATTATTTTTATATAGTATCCTTATTATTACTAATATTAGTATTATCATAATTATTTAATTTCACAAACAAACAATCTTCATATAAAAATATATTTAATATACATAACTTAACTATATTAATATTTTTATCTATAAAAATGAAGATATTTAACTGAATAATGAATTATATAAGTTCTTAATATAAAAAAAAAAATGATATAACTAATAAATCTAGATATATGAATTTGATCGATTTCCATTATATGTGTTAATATACATATAATTAATATAGGTTCGTGAACCCGAGGTCAACCTTACTTTTGTTCATTGATGATATATGTATTTTTACTACAAAATACAGTATGGTGAGTTTTCATTACTCCCTTTTTAAATGCTTTTGCAATATATATTTTTGGGACTGAGAATGCATGCGCTTTTATAAATGTTTTACGAAATAGACACAAGTAATCGAAACTACATTATATGGTTGAATGATCGAAACTGAATATGCCCCTTTATAGTCTGGTAATCTAAGAATTAGGGAACAGAAACCCTAATTGACGCGAACTCTAAAGATAGATCTATCGGGCCCAACAAGCCCCATCCAAAGTACCGGATGCTTTAGTACTTCGAAATTTATATCATGTCCGAAGGAGGATCCCGGAATGATGGGGATATTCTTATATGCATATTGTGAATGTCGGTTACCAGGTGTTCAATCCATATGAATGATATTTTTGTCTCTATGCATGGGACGTATGTTTACGAGGAATGGAAATATGAAATCTTGTGGTCTATTAAAGTTATAAAATAATTATTTATGTTAAACTAATGAACTCACCAACCTTTTGGTTGACACTTTAAAGCATGTTTATTCTCAGGTATTAAAGAAACCTTCCGCTGTGCATTTGCTCATTCTAGAGATATTACTTGGAGTCATTCATGACATATTTCAAAAGACGTTGCATTCGAGTCGTTGAGTTCATCAAGATTATTATTAAGTCAATTATAGTTGGATATATTATGAGATGGTATGCATGTCGTCAACTATCGATGTAATGGAAGATTGTCTTTTCAAAAACGAATGCAATGTTTGTAAAAATGTATCATATAGAGGTCAAGTACCTCGCGATGTAATCAACTGTTATGAATCGTTTATAATCGATATGGACTTCGTCCGGATGGATTAGGACGGGTCCTTTCAGTTGGTATCAGAGCGGTGGTCTTAGTGAACCAGGTCTTGCATTAGTATGTCTAACTGATAGTTGTTTAGATGCGTTAGTGAGTCTGGACTTCGACCGTGTCTGCATGTCAAAAGTTTTGCTTATCATTTCTAGTCGGAAATCATCTGCTTACCATCCTTAGAAAATTAACTGCTTATCATTCTTAGTCTAGACACATCTTACTGCAATGATTGCATGAATAGTGTATAGACAAAATTCGTATCTTAGCGTATCTGCTAATTCATATCTTAGCATATCTGTTACTGTAGACTTTGCCTGACAAGTTTCGTAGATTCCTCCGTAACTTATGGGATTTTAGTATTATATGCATATGTAAATTATGTATTGCAGGGTACTAATCTATATCCTATAATCTATTTCTTATAAAAAAAATAAAAAAAAAATCCTTCATCTGATCGTACGGGATGAATCCCTCAACCAGTTCGAGTCTCTCAAATTTTGAAAGCTATTCCGATAGTTATTCTGACAGCTATTCCGATATGGATATTCACCTAAGCTCCGAAAGCGGTGTCACCAGAATGAATCCATCAATCAGCCACCCCCAATTCATCTGATGGGTTCGTAGTCGACTTAATCAATGGAGACGCGAAGAAGGCGATTCTTTTCACCAACCGAATTTGCCTCTTGACGAAGAACTCAAAGCACTTACCAGTGAACTAGTCCGGAACACCATTTTCACCCTCATTTCCTGAATATCTCGTCATGATTATATTCTATCTAAAATTCTAAACTCATTCATCCGCTCGTCCGAACCGACAATCATTCCGGAGTAATAGAAGAAGTCAATGAGCTTCGCACCCGAGTTGTACCTTGGAAAATATGGTGCAAAATGTACCAGCTTCAGCAACATCACCGACACCAATAGTACCATCAATAACATCATCAGTACCATCAACAATCCATGCTTCGACATCTCCTTCTGTACCTCGAGTATAATCATCGTTCTACATGACGTTCTACATCATTTATCTTCGTTCGACATAGCGATTAGGTAATCTCTAATGTTAGAGATATATATATATTCTTGTTCTAACGATAAATCAAATGAGTTTAATATCATATTGACTCATTAAATCCATGATTACATCTGAAGAAAATATATATGTATATATGTTTTCAAAAAGATTATAATTAAAAATTCTTTTGTACAAACTGTTAATGGTGAAAATATTTTAACGGGTAGGTAATACCCGAGGAATATTTAAATTTCACATTAATAAGTTACACTGTATATTCTTCGAATCTGATTCAACAGTTATTCACTATCCTATTTACAACCACCGAGATACGTATCCGTTCACCAAAGAATAACTATTTTCATTCAAATTCAATTTCATATTTGGATTTTGACCTATCAGAATCCAACAAGTGGCATAATGAAGAAATAATGGACACAATAAAAATTGATTAGAAACAGACTAATTAATAATATTAAATTTTATTAAGAAACCACGCTAACAAAATCCTAGCTAACTGTTAATTCCGTATTACATTTTATTTATCGCAATTTAATTATCGCAATTTATTTTATCGCAATTTATATTCTCGCAATTTTATTTATTGTCATTTAATTTCTGTTATTTACTTTACGCACTTTATTTATCGTCATTTAATTTTTGTTATTTATTTTACGCACTTTAAATATCGGGACACGTATACGAGGTTTTGACATATCATATCGACACATCTATATATATTATTTGGAATCACCATAGACACTCTATATGCAGTAATGATCGAGTTCTCTATACAGGGTTGAGGTTGATTCTACAATAATATATATAATTTGAGTTGTGATCGAGTCTGAGACATGTATACGGGTCACGATACGTATTAATTAATTCGAATATTATATATTAAACTATATATGAATTATTGGACTGTCAACTGTGGACTATCGACTGTGGACTAATAACATTGGACAATTAAAATGAATTAAAATATTGATTATAACATATGAAACTAAACAATTCTTCAAGTTGCCACTTGATTTCATCTTAAACCTCGTTTAAATCTTGACAATTACAATCTGCGTTCAAACCTTCATGATTCTTGAAAACACCTCGATCGAGAGGATGAACCAACCGCACTTCGTCTACGGAAGGAAAGATTTATGTATATAGAATTGCACCTGAGAAACTCTCGGCAACTGAGTAAAAGTTTAACACGTAGCCGCGTCAGATCCTTTGACATCTATTAGCAAAAATAACTTTGTGATTCCTTTTCAAAGTAGCAAATTTTGTCACAGCTTCAGCAAATCAACTTCAACTTTTCGTTCGAAACAACCTTATTATCACCTTGATTTATATGTATGTTCTTTTATTTACAGGGAAACTTTTTATATTCCACCATATTACCGTCAGCGTTTAATCATCTAAAAACACAATTTTCTTGAAATCACCTCGGATCGATAACCAATGATTCAAATATGGTAGCAGTAAATGTAGAGAAATCGACAATCAGTACTTTGAAAACTCACAGCATATCTACATCAACAGTTATATGTATGACATTTATCTCTAAGAATTATGATCTCTCATTCTGAAATTCTGAAAAGCACTCAGTCACAAATCAATACTATGAATGTTGAAAAAGCTGAATGAAGCAGCAGAAACCATAGACAACCGTAAACGACCTTAATCATCGGAAGTTTGATGATAAAGAATAGTATGTTGGAAAAGCTCAGAAAAATTAGAACTGGAAAACGGATTGGGCTAACCACGAAGGAGACCAAGGACAAATACAAAGACCGTACCATAGATTCAAAGAAACCAGGTAATTCTGGATCCGGTGAAACCTTCCACGAATATCTAGCTCCGTACTCATGTTAAAATCTTGCGGGAAAAAAAAAATCTTTCTTCATCAATCATCGAACTTAGAAATTCCAAAATATCATCATCAATATCTTCGATATTTCTGAGGATATTTTCATAAATATTCTCGTCCAAAATTATATACCTCTTCGTGCTTTCTGTGTATCATTATATTGGAAACATTCAATAGAAAATTTAGTACCGAAAAGCAGATTATGCGAAACTATGAAGAAAGCCGTGGACAAATCATAAAGAATAAGTTTGACTTCAAAGAATCCAAATGATTCAATGTCTGCTAAAGTCTTTAGTGAATATCTTGCTCCTTACTCTAAACCCTTGCAGACAATAGTTTCTATCATCCTTTGATCTTAGATATTCTGAGATATTATCGTATCTTTCATTATAAATATCCCCCATATTTCTGGAGATATTTTTTTATATAACTATTCTTATCTGAAATCATTAATCTCTTCGTGCTATCAGTATTACATCATATAGAAACTGTTAGTTTCTATATTCTGTAAAATTTCGAGCTTAAAATATGAATGTTATTGAAGTAATGTTAGGAACTGATGCATGAGTTACTATAATATAATGACACTTGATCAACGTGATTATATTAGAGTAATTTATGCTGAGTATCTAATGGAACGTGATGATTCACAGAACATACAGTCGTCATGTGCCATTTACACGACTCTTATATTCTACCCAATCTCTAAACATATTGAGGACATATCTTATTGATAGTTCAATTTTTTTCAGATATTCTGGTAATTTGACAAAATCAAGATCGTGCTATTACCATCTCTTTCTTAGAACATTAACTATGTTCATTTCGAAATTCATATCTACGAATTCTGGACCATTATTCGCTTGGTTTAAAGTCGGGAAAAGAAAAACAAAAGAATGAATCTCCAAAATAGAAAGTGGAGTATAAATCGCAGCAAATAGGAGGGGGTATTAACTGTGGATAACAATGATTATAATAGAAATAAGGACATTGAAATATAAGGGGAGATATAAAACCCAATAACAACACGGAAATTACAGACCGTGTATATCAATGTTTATCGCAACATAAAGACACGGGAGAATTAAAAACACTATAACCCCAAGAGCGAAGTAAAAGAAAATAGATTCCTCCGGTGGAAGTTGGAAAAGGAGGATGATTGTTGCAGTAGTCAGGATGAGGACAAGGATCAGAACTGGATTAAGCATTTTCAGAATCTTTTGGGTGTATGAAACAAGAAGGAAAGTATAGGAATGATGAGAATAATGGAACGGAAAAGTTTAATTTATAATGGAAATATCAGACAGAGTAATCGATGCAGATCACCGTATTTAATTATAGAGATCTTAATTTCCTTACTCGCCGAAGAGTCAAATCTTTTAGATTTCGAAGATTTTCTTTAAATCCCTTGAATTCCGAAATTCATCCAAGACAACGTCAAAAGCTAAGACGCACCTTATTTTCTAATTTCCACCGTTACTACGTCAAAAGTTAAATCTCTATCTCAATCTGTTGTGACAGCTTCATTCGTACGCTTCACCTAATCGAATCATTTTATCTATACTAGTAAATAATGATAAAACACCATTTATCAAATCATATTTGTCATGGAAACATTCTTATGATTAGCCATGACCACCTCACTCAAATTTCGGGACGAAATTTCTTTAACGGGTAGGTACTGTGATGACCCGGCAATTTCTGACCAAATTTAAACGTAATTCTTATATGATTCCGACACGATAAGCAAATTCTGTAATGTTGAGTCTCAAAAACTTTGAACTGTTTTGTATATTCAATTGACCTTCGACCATTCTCGACGATTCACGAATAGCTATATATAAATAGATACATATACATTAATTTGAAAATATTATTTAAGATAATATATGATCTAATTGTTGAAAATAAATATGAAAAATAATATGCGATGTAATGAAAACTATTATTATAAATATATAGATATATATTTATATATATAAATGTATGAATATAAATATTACTTGTAAATATATAAATAATATTAAACTAAATGGATTAAGGATATATAATATATTTATTTAGTAGTTAAACTTGCTATTTAAAACTCTTTATATATATAAAGAGAATATATTAAAAATAAATGAGTTCGTGTCTAATTAGTAAACGTCGGTAGCACTCGGTTAACGATTCGTTAGTTTTAATATAGATATAACCCATGTTCATGAAGAGTTAAAATAAAAGTTAAACTGTAAACTGATTACGAAGATTTTAGATTTGTTAAAAGTATTTTTATCTTTTTAAGTTTAACTATTAGTACTCCGTACATATAAATTGGAACAGAAAATAAATAATTATTGAACCTTTTTTATCTGGTTTCAAACAGGTAATGAGTGAAATAATTAAATATGCTTAATCTAAAAAAAATTAGGATTTTTAGGGACACTTTATACGGTAACTGTTTAGCAATGGACGCGATATGGCCATCCCGGGAAAAGTGTCGGCAGCATTATTTGTGATGGCTTACTATGCATAAAAGTTGTTATTTTTATATTATAATTATATTATTATTAATAATTATTATTAATAAATATTAATACTATAATCAACATAAGATCTTATATAATATAGATGTAAGTAATACATCTAGAGATTTAGGAAGAAGATTCATAAATCAATTCACACCTTTCACCACCACCGGGTGCCACCATGCCGCCATCCATGACCACCATCGATCACCACCTCGTGAACCGCCACTATACTATCACCATGTACCACCCTACAAACATCCATGAAATCACCACCATCTCACCACTTTTCGATGTCAAACCACCACAGCACCCTAGTCCCACCGTAGGCCACCATTACTCGAACCACCATCAACCGAACACCACCACCAGAAACGTGCCACCGTCTGACACAACCACAAACCACCGCAACACCACCACACACACACACTCTCTCTCTCTAGATATATATATATATATGTATATATCTTCCGTATTACTTGCTTGATGAAAACACCACAACAATCACCATCTAACGCCACCACCATCACGACATCCTCTTCAAAACCAACAAGATGTCCTCCTGTTCCAGTCTTCTGTTTTCTGTTACGCTATTACTCACCTTGTTTCTTTCCTTCTTCGTTTAATGTCACAGCTGTTGTGATATAATTTCTGCTGCAGTAAGTCCTATCGGTTGATATAATTCATTAACTATAGCGGAGAAGATAATGGGTGATGATGATAAAAATGGTGGTATTGTTACGATAAGGAAGAGTATGAATAACGATGGTTATGATAACGAGTATCATGGATACAATGATGTTAATCATGTATGATAATGGTACGTTAACGATACGATGATGATGATAACGATTATGTGACCACGATATGAGTTGATGATACTGATAAAGATGATGATAGATAACGATCGATGATGAGTTGATAATTGATGATGATGATAGCTAAAATAACGATAATAATGATGGTTTGGTGGCGAAATAAAATTTAGGAGAAAGATCAAACAACCATCGCTGCCTTATTTCTTTTCTTCTGTTTAATAGATGATGATAACTGCTGGAATATACTATAAATAATTGAAAACGCGTATGAGAACAAGAATCCTCGAGTGCTTCAGTAGTTTGGGCATATGGTTGTTTAACGGGAGGTCACAGGTTCGATTATGGCCTGCAACATAATTTTTTTTTTCTTTTTAATTACACACCAACTGTTAAGATTATGGATCAGGCTAGTTGGGCCAAAATAATTTAGTTGCTGTTGGGCCGGAGGCTTGTTTAGGTGATGGACCGAGATCAAGTGTATGTTGGGCCGATGGTATATTTGACACAGAATCAGAAATTCAGTTTAAATCGATTTATGTTGTGTTATAAGCCAGGAAAGTGAATATTAGCTGAATGGTTTAGGGGTGTTTCGTGTTAGCGAGAGGTTGAGGGTTCGAGCCTGGGCCAAGGCATTTTCTTTTGGAACTTAATCTTTGAGGTAGTTATTCTATTTTTATTATTAATACTATTATTATTATTATTATTATTATTATTATTATTATTATTATTATTATTATTATTATTATTATTATTATTATTATTATTATTATTATTATTATTATTATTATTATTATTATTGTTATCATTAACATTAAAATTAACATTATAATTAAAATTATTATTATTATTAGAATTATTATTTATATCATTATTAATATTATTATAAGTATTAACATTTTAATTATCATTATAATTATTATTATTATCAGAATTATTATTATTACTATCATTATCATTATTTTTGAAACTATCATTACTATTATCGTTATTGGTATTATTGTTAGAATATTCACTAAGGTTAAAATTTAGTGCCATTAAGATTAAAAATTTCAATTAGGTTATGATTTAAAGGAATTAACAAAATTATTATTATCATAGTTATTATAATACAACTTAGTAATATTAACATTATTAATATTATTATTTTTATTAACATTATTATTATTACTATCGCTTTTATCATTATTTTTATATAGTATCCTTATTATTACTAATATTAGTATTATCATAATTATTTAATTTCACAAACAAACAATCTTCATATAAAAATATATTTAATATACATAACTTAACTATATTAATATTTTTATCTATAAAAATGAAGATATTTAACTGAATAATGAATTATATAAGTTCTTAATATAAAAAAAAAATGATATAACTAATAAATCTAGATATATGAATTTGATCGATTTCCATTATATGTGTTAATATACATATAATTAATATAGGTTCGTGAACCCGAGGTCAACCTTACTTTTGTTCATTGATGATATATGTATTTTTACTACAAAATACAGTATGGTGAGTTTTCATTACTCCCTTTTTAAATGCTTTTGCAATATATATTTTTGGGACTGAGAATGCATGCGCTTTTATAAATGTTTTACGAAATAGACACAAGTAATCGAAACTACATTATATGGTTGAATGATCGAAACTGAATATGCCCCTTTATAGTCTGGTAATCTAAGAATTAGGGAACAGAAACCCTAATTGACGCGAACTCTAAAGATAGATCTATCGGGCCCAACAAGCCCCATCCAAAGTACCGGATGCTTTAGTACTTCGAAATTTATATCATGTCCGAAGGAGGATCCCGGAATGATGGGGATATTCTTATATGCATATTGTGAATGTCGGTTACCAGGTGTTCAATCCATATGAATGATATTTTTGTCTCTATGCATGGGACGTATGTTTACGAGGAATGGAAATATGAAATCTTGTGGTCTATTAAAGTTATAAAATAATTATTTATGTTAAACTAATGAACTCACCAACCTTTTGGTTGACACTTTAAAGCATGTTTATTCTCAGGTATTAAAGAAACCTTCCGCTGTGCATTTGCTCATTCTAGAGATATTACTTGGAGTCATTCATGACATATTTCAAAAGACGTTGCATTCGAGTCGTTGAGTTCATCAAGATTATTATTAAGTCAATTATAGTTGGATATATTATGAGATGGTATGCATGTCGTCAACTATCGATGTAATGGAAGATTGTCTTTTCAAAAACGAATGCAATGTTTGTAAAAATGTATCATATAGAGGTCAAGTACCTCGCGATGTAATCAACTGTTATGAATCGTTTATAATCGATATGGACTTCGTCCGGATGGATTAGGACGGGTCCTTTCACAATCGACTGTTTACGGTAAGATTTTCCTTTTTTAATTACTTTATCTACTACGCTTTCACCATGCATCATATACCCCTATCTCCTTTTACTCCTGTTTCGAATCACCACCATTCCCATAAGAAACAAGCATCCTTCGCAAACAACCAGTATATCCAGTACCAACCGATTAACGAAGGTATATGGGTCAAGGTGGATCGGAATAAACAACAATCTTCACCTAAAAACCCTAACCCTAATCTAAGCAATCAACAACACAACCCTAACCCCAATCTTGAAAACCAACGACCTAATACATCCAGGCATGGGCATCGCTTCTCGATTCCTAACCTTAACTCATCATCCAATCAGATCTATAATAACTTCAAACATCGAGAACAATCCATCAACCTCGTTAAGCAATATGGGAATCCTAGATACAATACAACTATACCTAATACGCCTGTTCCTTCAGCTACTTCTGTCCCGATCGACGGTCAGCGTATTACATCCTATTTGTTTCATAATTTTCCTGAAGATTGGAGATCCTTCGACTTTTGGGATATCTTCAAAAAATACGGGAACATTCATGAGGTATACATCCCCAAAAAGACATTGAAAAGTGGAAAAAAATTCGGATTTGTTCGGTTTCTAGATGTACCTGATTACCATAAAGATTCACTCGCAAGGCGACTTAGTCTAATTGTCGTTGGCGATCTCATGCTGAAAGTCTACAAAGCTCACGATAAGGTCGATAATTCTCAAAACGGGCATCAAAAACCTTCCAAACCTGTTAAAGTTTTTGATGCCAATATTGCATCCTTTCCAACTAAAGATGGAAGAAACTTCAAGGAAGCTTTTCTCAATCGCCCGGTTTCCAGCAACAACATCCATACGGTTAAGGTAAACTCTAATGATGAACTTATCCAAATTCTCGGTCAGGCCGTTATTGCTAGAGTAAAAGACCTTGAATACCTCGAATACTTTAACGAAATTTGTGAAAGCGAAAACCTTAGTGGTTTTACTATCAAGTATTTAGGGGGCCATGATTTAATGCTTATTTTTGAGGAGTCTGAACCTGCACTAGACTTGATTAATAATTCATCTCATCCATTATGGAAATGGTTGGAAGACATTAACACTTGGGATCCAGAAATATATAAATCTTCCGGTAGACTCGCTTATGTCAATATTTTCGGGGTCCCTATAACATGTTGGATTGAAACCACTTTCAAAGATATCGCATCAAATTGGGGCGTTGTAATTGAAACAATAAACTGCTCGATTACTAGCGAAAACAATCAAGATCTTTCCCACGGTTCGGTTATCCTCAAGACCAATAATTTTTCCCCAATATGTGGCCAAACCATAATCAACCCCGGGGACACCAATCAATCCATAGCCTACATCACCGAAGTTCAAAATTTCTCTATGTTTAATTTATACGGTGATATAGACAATTCTTCCAATTGGGACGATGACAGTCTTTCGGTAGATCAAATCTCTGATGGAGAATCCCATTTAGATTGTGATAATTTCGTGGAAGGAAACAACACCCTAAACAAAGGTACGGATCTTCATAAGAATGATCAATCCCCTTTAGCCAATCCACCCGAATATCATAATGTTACCAACCCTTCCAAACGCATGGCTACAACACAAATAAATTCTCCAAACGTATCGGCTTCTATCAATTGTTATGACACCCCACACTTAAAATCTCATACTCCTCTTGTGTCCGACATCAACCATAATTTTGAGCAGCCTACACAAAATTCTGTCCCGTTAAATGTTAATATGTCCGATGGACCTCCCCCTATACCCAACTTTACGGTTCATGAACCATATAACTCTGACCCAAAACCAACACACCTTGAGGTAAATACCCATTGTTCTCTGCCAACCGAACAGGAACCTGAATTGGGCGAAAATCTTCCTGTACTGGACGAGTCTGCTTCGGGTGAATCAAAACCGAGTACACCTGACCAACCTGCTACGGCCTCTGACCCTATTATCTCGAATTCAAGTCTAGAGGTATCTGATGAAATGTCCCGTTCTTATTGATTAAAAACGTTCCATATTAATTGATTTCGTTGCGAGGTTTTGACCTCTATATGAGACGTTTTTCAAAGACTGCATTCCTTTTTAAAACAAACCATAACCTTTATTTCATAAATAAAGGTTTAAAAAGCTTTACGTAGATTATCAAATAATGATAATCTAAAATATCCTGTTTACACACGACCATTACATAATGGTTTACAATACAAATATGTTACATCGAAATCAGTTTCTTGAATGCAGTTTTTACACAATATCATACAAACATGGACTCCAAATCTTGTCCTTATTTTAGTATGCAACAGCGGAAGCTCTTAATATTCACCTGAGAATAAACATGCTTTAAACGTCAACAAAAATGTTGGTGAGTTATAGGTTTAACCTATATATATCAAATCGTAACAATAGACCACAAGATTTCATATTTCAATACACATCCCATACATAGAGATAAAAATCATTCATATGGTGAACACCTGGTAACCGACAATAACAAGATGCATATATAAGAATATCCCCATCATTCCGGGACACCCTTCGGATATGATATAAATTTCGAAGTACTAAAGCATCCGGTACTTTGGATGGGGTTTGTTAGACCCAATAGATCTATCTTTAGGATTCGCGTCAATTAGGGTGTCTGTTCCCTAATTCTTAGATTACCAGACTTAATAAAAAGGGGCATATTCAATTTCGATAATTCAACCATAGAATGTAGTTTCACGTACTTGTGTCTATTTTGTAAATCATTTATAAAACCTGCATGTATTCTCATCCCAAAAATATTAGATTTTAAAAGTGGGACTATAACTCACTTTCACAGATTTTTACTTCGTCGGGAAGTAAGACTTGGCCACTGGTTGATTCACGAACCTATAACAATATATACATA
This sequence comes from Rutidosis leptorrhynchoides, assembly GCF_046630445.1. Classification (NCBI taxonomy): domain Eukaryota; kingdom Viridiplantae; phylum Streptophyta; class Magnoliopsida; order Asterales; family Asteraceae; genus Rutidosis; species Rutidosis leptorrhynchoides. Next base: position 202,519,411 of record NC_092339.1, read on the forward strand.
TATATCAAAGTATGTTCAAAATATATTTACAACACTTTTAATATATTTTGATGTTTTAAGTTTATTAAGTCAGCTGTCCTCGTTAGTAACCTATAACTAGTTGTCCACAGTTAGATGTACAGAAATAAATAGATAAATATTATCTTGAATCAATCCACGACCCAGTGTATACGTATCTCAGTATTGATCACAACTCAAACTATATATATTTTGGAATCAACCTCAACCCTGTATAGCTAACTCCAACATTCACATATAGAGTGTCTATGGTTGTTCCGAAATATATATAGATGTGTCGACATGATAGGTCGAAACATTGTATACGTGTCTATGGTATCTCAAGATTACATAATATACAATACAAGTTGATTAAGTTATGGTTGGAATAGATTTGTTACCAATTTTCACGTAGCTAAAATGAGAAAAATTATCCAATCTTGTTTTACCCATAACTTCTTCATTTTAAATCCGTTTTGAGTGAATCAAATTGCTATGGTTTCATATTTAACTCTATTTTATGAATCTAAACAGAAAAAGTATAGGTTTATAGTCGGAAAAATAAGTTACAAGTCGTTTTTGTAAAGGTAGTCATTTCAGTCGAAAGAACGACGTCTAGATGACCATTTTAGAAAACATACTTCCACTTTGAGTTTAACCATAACTTTTGAATATAGTTTCATGTTCATAATAAAAATCATTTTCTCATAATAACAACTTTTAAATCAAAGTTTATCATAGTTTTTAATTAACTAACCCAAAACAGCCCGCGGTGTTACTACGACGGCGTAAATCCGGTTTTACGGTGTTTTTCGTGTTTCCAGGTTTTAAATCATTAAGTTAGCATATCATATAGATATAGAACATGTGTTTAGTTGATTTTAAAAGTCAAGTTAGAAGGATTAACTTTTGTTTGCGAACAAGTTTAGAATTAACTAAACTATGTTCTAGTGATTACAAGTTTAAACCTTCGAATAAGATAGCTTTATATGTATGAATCGAATGATGTTATGAACATCATTACTACCTTAATTTCCTTGGATAAACCTACTGGAAAAGAGAAAAATGGATCTAGCTTCAATGGATCCTTGGATGGCTCGAAGTTCTTGAAGCAGAATCATGACACGAAAACAAGTTCAAGTAAGATCATCACTTGAAATAAGATTGTTATAGTTATAGAAATTGAACCAAAGTTTGAATATGATTATTACCTTGTATTAGAATGATAACCTACTGTAAGAAACAAAGATTTCTTGAGGTTGGATGATCACCTTACAAGATTGGAAGTGAGCTAGCAAACTTGAAAGTATTCTTGATTTTATGAAACTAGAACTTTTGGAATTTATGAAGAACACTTAGAACTTGAAGATAGAACTTGAGAGAGATTAATTAGATGAAGAAAATTGAAGAATGAAAGTGTTTGTAGGTGTTTTTGGTCGTTGGTGTATGGATTAGATATAAAGGATATGAAATTTTGTTTTCATGTAAATAAGTCATGAATGATTACTCATATTTTTGTAATTTTATGAGATATTTCATGCTAGTTGCCAAATGATGGTTCCCACATGTGTTAGGTGACTCACATGGGCTGCTAAGAGCTGATCATTGGAGTGTATATACCAATAGTACATACATCTAAAAGCTGTGTATTGTACGAGTACGAATACGGGTGCATACGAGTAGAATTGTTGATGAAACTGAACGAGGATGTAATTGTAAGCATTTTTGTTAAGTAGAAGTATTTTGATAAGTGTATTGAAGTCTTTCAAAAGTGTATAAATACATATTAAAACACTACATGTATATACATTTTAACTGAGTCGTTAAGTCATCGTTAGTCGTTACATGTAAGTGTTGTTTTGAAACCTTTAGGTTAACCATCTTGTTAAATGTTGTTAACCCAATGTTTATAATATCAAAAGAGATTTTAAATTATTATATTATCATGATATTATGATGTACGAATATCTCCTAATATGATATATATACATTAAATGTCGTTACAATGATAAACGTTACATATATGTCTCGTTTCAAAATCATTAAGTTAGTAGTCTTGTTTTTACATATGTAGTTCATTGTTAATATAATTAATGATATGTTTATTTATCATAATATCATGTTAACTATATATATAACCATATATATGTCATCATATAGTTTTTTTACAAGTTTTAACGTTCGTGAATCACCGGTCAACTTGGGTGGTCAATTGTCTATATGAAACCTATTTCAATTAATCAAGTCTTAACAAGTTTGATTGCTTAACATGTTGGAAACATTTAATCATGTAAATATCAATCTCAATTAATATATATAAACATGGAAAAGTTCGGGTCACTACAGTACCTACCCGTTAAATAAATTTCGTCCCGAAATTTTAAGCTGTTGAAGGTGTTGACGAATCTTCTGGAAATAGATGCGGGTATTTCTTCTTCATCTGATCTTCACGCTCCCAGGTGAACTCGGGTCCTCTACGAGCATTCCATCGAACCTTAACAATTGGTATCTTGTTTTGCTTAAGTCTTTTAACCTCACGATCCATTATTTCGACGGGTTCTTCGATGAATTGAAGTTTTTCGTTGATTTGGATTTCATCTAACGGAATAGTGAGATCTTCTTTAGCAAAACATTTCTTTAAATTAGAGACGTGGAAAGTGTTATGTACAGCCGCGAGTTGTTGAGGTAACTCTAGTCGGTAAGCTACTGGTCCGACACGATCAATAATCTTGAATGGTCCAATATACCTTGGATTTAATTTCCCTCGTTTACCAAATCGAACAACGCCTTTCCAAGGTGCAACTTTAAGCATGACCATCTCTCCAATTTCAAATTCTATATCTTTTCTTTTAATGTCAGCGTAGCTCTTTTGTCGACTTTGGGCGGTTTTCAACCGTTGTTGAATTTGGATGATCTTCTCGGTAGTTTCTTGTATAATCTCCGGACCCGTAATCTGTCTATCCCCCACTTCACTCCAACAAATCGGAGACCTGCACTTTCTACCATAAAGTGCTTCAAACGGCGCCATCTCAATGCTTGAATGGTAGCTGTTGTTGTAGGAAAATTCTGCTAACGGTAGATGTCGATCCCAACTGTTTCCGAAATCAATAACACATGCTCGTAGCATGTCTTCAAGCGTTTGTATCGTCCTTTCGCTCTGCCCATCAGTTTGTGGATGATAGGCAGTACTCATGTCTAGACGAGTTCCTAATGCTTGCTGTAATGTCTGCCAGAATCTTGAAATAAATCTGCCATCCCTATCAGAGATAATAGAGATTGGTATTCCATGTCTGGAGACAACTTCCTTCAAATACAGTCGTGCTAACTTCTCCATCTTGTCATCTTCTCTTATTGGTAGGAAGTGTGCTGATTTGGTGAGACGATCAACTATTACCCAAATAGTATCAAAACCACTTGCAGTCCTTGGCAATTTAGTGATGAAATCCATGGTAATGTTTTCCCATTTCCATTCCGGGATTTCGGGTTGTTGAAGTAGACCTGATGGTTTCTGATGCTCAGCTTTGACCTTAGAACACGTCAAACATTCTCCTACGTATTTAGCAACATCGGCTTTCATACCCGGCCACCAAAAATGTTTCTTGAGATCCTTGTACATCTTCCCCGTTCCAGGATGTATTGAGTATCTGGTTTTATGAGCTTCTCTAAGTACCATTTCTCTCATATCTCCAAATTTTGGTACCCAAATCCTTTCAGCCCTATACCTGGTTCCGTCTTCCCGAATATTAAGATGCTTCTCCGATCCTTTGGGTATTTCATCCTTTAAATTTCCCTCTTTTAAAACTCCTTGTTGCGCCTCCTTTATTTGAGTAGTAATGTTATTATGAATCATTATATTCATAGATTTTACTCGAATGGGTTCTCTGTCCTTCCTGCTCAAGGCATCGGCTACCACATTTGCCTTCCCCGGGTGGTAACGAATCTCAAAGTCGTAATCATTCAATAATTCAATCCACCTACGCTGCCTCATATTCAGTTGTTTCTGATTAAATATGTGTTGAAGACTTTTGTGGTCGGTATATATAATACTTTTGACCCCATATAAGTAGTGCCTCCAAGTCTTTAATGCAAAAACAACCGCGCCTAATTCCAAATCATGCGTCGTATAATTTTGTTCGTGAATCATCAATTGTCTAGACGCATAAGCAATCACCTTCGTTCGTTGCATTAATACACAACCGAGACCTTGCTTTGATGCATCACAATAAATCACAAAATCATCATTCCCTTCAGGCAATGACAATATAGGTGCCGTAGTTAGCTTTTTCTTCAATAACTGAAACGCTTTCTCTTGTTCATCATTCCATTCAAATTTCTTCCCTTTATGCGTTAATGCAGTCAAGGGTTTTGCTATTCTGGAAAAGTCTTGGATGAACCTTCTGTAGTAACCAGCTAGTCCTAAAAACTGGCGTATGTGTTTCGGAGTTTTCGGGGTTTCCCACTTTTCAACAGTTTCTATCTTTGCCGGATCCACCTTAATACCTTCTTTGTTCACTATGTGACCGAGGAATTGAACTTCTTCCAACCAAAATGCACACTTTGAAAACATAGCGTACAATTCTTCTTTCCTCAATACTTCTAACACCTTTCTCAAATGTTCACCGTGTTCTTGGTCATTCTTTGAGTAAATAAGTATGTCATCAATGAAAACAATGACAAACTTGTCAAGCTATGGTCCACACACTCGGTTCATAAGGTCCATGAACACAGCTGGTGCATTAGTTAAACCAAACGGCATGACCATAAACTCGTAATGACCGTAACGTGTTCTGAAAGCAGTCTTTGGAATATCATCTTCTTTCACCCGCATTTGATGATACCCGGAACGTAAGTCAATCTTTGAATAAACAGACGAGCCTTGTAGTTGATCAAATAAGTCGTCGATTCTCGGTAGTGGGTAGCGGTTCTTGATGGTAAGTTTGTTCAACTCTCGGTAGTCGATACACAACCTGAATGTACCATCTTTCTTCTTGACAAACAAAACAGGAGCTCCCCACGGTGATGTGCTTGGTCGAATGAAACCACGCTCTAAAAGTTCTTGTAATTGACTTTGCAGTTCTTTCATCTCGCTGGGTGCGAGTCTGTAAGGAGCACGAGCTATTGGTGCAGCTCCTGGTACAAGATCTATTTGAAATTCAACGGATCGATGTGGGGGTAATCCCGGTAATTCTTTCGGAAATACATCGGAAAATTCTTTTGCAATGGGAACATCATTGATGCTCTTTTCTTCAGTTTGTACTTTCTCGACGTGTGCTAGAACAGCATAGCAACCTTTTCTTATTAGTTTTTGTGCCTTCAAATTACTAATAAGATGTAGCTTCGTGTTGCCCTTTTCTCCGTACACCATTAAGGGTTTTCCTTTTTCTCGTATAATGCAAATTGCATTTTTGTAACAAACGATCTCTGCTTTCACTTCTTTCAACCAGTCCATACCGATTATCACATCAAAACTCCCTAACTCTACTGGTATCAAATCAATCTTAAATGTTTCGCTAACCAGTTTAATTTCTCGATTCCGACATATATTATCTGCTGAAATTAATTTACCATTTGCTAATTCGAGTAAAAATTTACTATCCAAAGGCATCAATGGACAACTTAATTTAGCACAAAAATCTCTACTCATATAGCTTCTATCCGCACCCGAATCAAATAAAACGTAAGCAGATTTATTATCAATAAGAAAAGTACCCGTAACAAGCTCCGGGTCTTCTTGTGCCTCTGCCGCATTAATATTGAAAACTCTTCCGCGGCCTTGTCCATTCGTGTTCTCCTGGTTCGGGCAATTTCTAATAATGTGGCCCGGTTTTCCACATTTATAACAAACTACATTGGCATAACTTGCTCCGACACTACTTGCTCCGCCATTACTCGTTCCGACACCATTTGTTCCTTTCGTTCTATTAACCCCTGGTCCGTAGACCTCACACTTCGCCGCGCTATGACCATTTCTTTTACACTTGTTGCAAAATTTGGTGCAGAACCCCGAGTGATTCTTTTCACACCTTTGGCATAGCTGCTTCTGATTGTTGTTGTTGTTGCGGTTATTATTGTTGTTGGGATGATTGTTGTAGTTGTTGTTGTTGTTGTTGTTGTTGTTGTTGTTGTTGTTGTTGGGCCGTTTGTTGTAGTTGCGATTGATGTTGCGATTGTTGGGATAATTGTTGCGATTATTGTTGTAATTGCTGTTGTTGTTGTATTGGTGATTCTTATCACCGTTTTCCTCCCACTTTCTTTTGACTTGCTTCACATTGGCCTCTTCAGCAGTCTGTTCTTTAATTCTTTCTTCAATCTGGTTCACTAGTTTGTGAGCCATTCTACATGCCTGTTGTATGGAGGCGGGCTCGTGTGAACTTATATCTTCTTGGATTCTTTCCGGTAATCCTTTCACAAACGCGTCGATCTTCTCTTCCTCATCTTCGAATGCTCCCGGACACAATAGGCACAATTCTGTGAATCGTCTTTCGTACGTGGTAATATCAAATCCTTGGGTTCGTAACCCTCTAAGTTCTGTCTTGAGCTTATTGACCTCGGTTCTGGGACGGTACTTCTCGTTCATCAAGTGCTTGAATGCTGACCACGGTAGTGCGTACGCATCGTCTTGTCCCACTTGCTCTAGATAGGTATTCCACCATGTTAACGCAGAACCTGTGAAGGTATGCGTAGCGTACTTCACTTTGTCCTCTTCAGTACACTTACTTATGGCAAACACCGATTCAACCTTCTCGGTCCACCGTTACAATCCGATCGGTCCTTCGGTTCCATCAAATTCCAAAGGTTTGCAGGCAGTGAATTCTTTGTAGGTGCATCCTACACGATTTCCTGTACTGCCAGATCCAAGGTTATTGTTGGTATGTAGCGCAGCCTGTACTGCGGCTATGTTTGAAGCTAGAAAAGTACGGAATTCCTCTTCATTCATATTCACGGTGTGTCGAGTAGTCGGTGCCATTTCCTTCAAAATAGTTAAATGGAACAAGTTAATCATACAGAATATTAAGAGTAGTTAATAGTATTTCGTAGCATAATATGAACTCATTTATAAAAGCTTTTTCTTCATATTAGCGTTTTATAAGTTTAAATTCGGGTAGTACCTACCCGTTAAGTTCATACTTAGTAGCTAATATACAATTCAACTACTACAATTCTATATGAAAAACTGATTATAATAATATTTCGCGTTCAAACTTTTATACAATATTTTACAAACTTACAATACCGCTTATTTTACATAAAGCATGAAATATAGCACACAATAACTTTGATACAAGATAGTTGTGAAGACAATTCTAGCTAGTACACAAGTCGTTCAGCAAAGGCAATAAAGACACGTAATTCATACGTCCAGAAACAAGTCATGCATTCTGGTTTTACTAGGACTACTTCCCATCCTTGGTCTTGTGCAACATAACCGTTATGGCCGTTGATAAGACAGCGTGTTGTAACGTCATCAAAGGGACGAGGGTTACGTAATGTCCAACAGTCCCGTAATAATCTAAAAACCTCATTTCTTACCCCAATTACCGACTCCGTTACTTGTGGAAACGTTTTGTTTAATAGTTGTAGCCCGATGTTCTTGTTCTCACTTTGGTGAGAAGCGAACATTACTAATCCGTAAGCATAGCATGCTTCTTTATGTTGCATGTTAGCCGCTTTTTCTAAATCACGAAGTCCAATATTCGGATATATTGAGTCAAAATAATTTCTTAACCCGTTGCGTAAAATAGCATTTGGGTTCCCCGCAATATATGCGTCAAAGTAAACACATCGTAACTTATGGGTTTCCCAATGTGATATCCCCCATCTTTCAAACGAAAGTCTCTTATAAACCAAGACATTCTTGGAACGTTCTTCGAATGTCTTACAAACTGATCTCGCCTTAAATAGTTGTGCCGAAGAATTCTGGCCGACTCTAGACAAGATTTCATCAATCATGTCTCCGGGTAGGTCTCTTAAAATATTGGGTTGTCTATCCATTTTGTGTTTTTAAACTGTAAAATAGACAAGAGTTAGATTCATAAAAAAAAATACTTATTAATACAAGCAATTTTTACATATATCATAAAGCATAAGAACACTATATTACATATATTACACCACACGAATACAACTATCTTATTCCGACTCGCTCGTTTCTTCTTCTTCGGTTTTGGTTCGTTTTGCCAAGTTTCTAGGGATATATGATGTTCCCCTAATACGAGCCGTCATTGTCCACATTGGTTTAGAAAAACCTGGTGGTTTAGAGGTTCCCGGGTCATTGTTACAACTTAAGGACTTCGGGGGTTGACGATACATATAAAGTTCATCGGGGTTGAAATTAGATTTCTCTATTTTTATGCCCTTTCCCTTATTATTTTCTTTTGCCTTTTTAAATTCAGTTGGGGTAATTTCTATAACATCATCGGAATTCTCGTCGGAATCCGATTCATCGGAGAATTGGTAATCCTCCCAATATTTTGCTTCCTTGGCGGAAACACCATTGACCATAATTAACTTTGGTCGGTTGGTTGAGGATTTTCTTTTACTTAACCGTTTTATTATTTCCCCCACCGGTTCTATTTCTTCATCCGGTTCCGATTCTTCTTCCGGTTCCGATTCTTCTTCCGGTTCCGACTCTTCTTCCGGTTCCTCTTCGGGAACTTGTGAATCAGTCCACAAATCATTCCAATTTACATTTGACTCTTCATTATTATTAGGTGAGTCAATGGGACTTGTTCTAGAGGTAGACATCTATCACATAATATCAAACACGTTAAGAGATTAATATATCACATAATATTCATATGTTAAAAATATATAGTTTCCAACAAAAATGTTAAGCAATCATTTTTAAGGAAAACACGGTCGAAGTCTAGACTCACTAATGCATCCTAACAAACTCGATAAGACACACTAATGCAAATTTTCTGGTTCTCTAAGACCAACGCTCGGATACCAACTGAAATGTCCCGTTCTTATTGATTAAAAACGTTCCATATTAATTGATTTCGTTGCGAGGTTTTGACCTCTATATGAGACGTTTTTCAAAGACTGCATTCCTTTTTAAAACAAACCATAACCTTTATTTCATAAATAAAGGTTTAAAAAGCTTTACGTAGATTATCAAATAATGATAATCTAAAATATCCTGTTTACACACGACCATTACATAATGGTTTACAATACAAATATGTTACATCGAAATCAGTTTCTTGAATGCAGTTTTTACACAATATCATACAAACATGGACTCCAAATCTTGTCCTTATTTTAGTATGCAACAGCGGAAGCTCTTAATATTCACCTGAGAATAAACATGCTTTAAACGTCAACAAAAATGTTGGTGAGTTATAGGTTTAACCTATATATATCAAATCGTAACAATAGACCACAAGATTTCATATTTCAATACACATCCCATACATAGAGATAAAAATCATTCATATGGTGAACACCTGGTAACCGACAATAACAAGATGCATATATAAGAATATCCCCATCATTCCGGGACACCCTTCGGATATGATATAAATTTCGAAGTACTAAAGCATCCGGTACTTTGGATGGGGTTTGTTAGACCCAATAGATCTATCTTTAGGATTCGCGTCAATTAGGGTGTCTGTTCCCTAATTCTTAGATTACCAGACTTAATAAAAAGGGGCATATTCGATTTCGATAATTCAACCATAGAATGTAGTTTCACGTACTTGTGTCTATTTTGTAAATCATTTATAAAACCTGCATGTATTCTCATCCCAAAAATATTAGATTTTAAAAGTGGGACTATAACTCACTTTCACAGATTTTTACTTCGTCGGGAAGTAAGACTTGGCCACTGGTTGATTCACGAACCTATAACAATATATACATATATATCAAAGTATGTTCAAAATATATTTACAACACTTTTAATATATTTTGATGTTTTAAGTTTATTAAGTCAGCTGTCCTCGTTAGTAACCTATAACTAGTTGTCCACAGTTAGATGTACAGAAATAAATCGATAAATATTATCTTGAATCAATCCACGACCCAGTGTATACGTATCTCAGTATTGATCACAACTCAAACTATATATATTTTGGAATCAACCTCAACCCTGTATAGCTAACTCCAACATTCACATATAGAGTGTCTATGGTTGTTCCGAAATATATATAGATGTGTCGACATGATAGGTCGAAACATTGTATACGTGTCTATGGTATCTCAAGATTACATAATATACAATACAAGTTGATTAAGTTATGGTTGGAATAGATTTGTTACCAATTTTCACGTAGCTAAAATGAGAAAAATTATCCAATCTTGTTTTACCCATAACTTCTTCATTTTAAATCCGTTTTGAGTGAATCAAATTGCTATGGTTTCATATTTAACTCTATTTTATGAATCTAAACAGAAAAAGTATAGGTTTATAGTCGGAAAAATAAGTTACAAGTCGTTTTTGTAAAGGTAGTCATTTCAGTCGAAAGAACGACGTCTAGATGACCATTTTAGAAAACATACTTCCACTTTGAGTTTAACCATAATTTTTGGATATAGTTTCATGTTCATAATAAAAATCATTTTCTCAGAATAACAACTTTTAAATCAAAGTTTATCATAGTTTTTAATTAACTAACCCAAAACAGCCCGCGGTGTTACTACGACGGCGTAAATCCGGTTTTACGGTGTTTTTCGTGTTTCCAGGTTTTAAATCATTAAGTTAGCATATCATATAGATATAGAACATGTGTTTAGTTGATTTTAAAAGTCAAGTTAGAAGGATTAACTTTTGTTTGCGAACAAGTTTAGAATTAACTAAACTATGTTCTAGTGATTACAAGTTTAAACCTTCGAATAAGATAGCTTTATATGTATGAATCGAATGATGTTATGAACATCATTACTACCTTAATTTCCTTGGATAAACCTACTGGAAAAGAGAAAAATGGATCTAGCTTCAATGGATCCTTGGATGGCTCGAAGTTCTTGAAGCAGAATCATGACACGAAAACAAGTTCAAGTAAGATCATCACTTGAAATAAGATTGTTATAGTTATAGAAATTGAACCAAAGTTTGAATATGATTATTACCTTGTATTAGAATGATAACCTACTGTAAGAAACAAAGATTTCTTGAGGTTGGATGATCACCTTACAAGATTGGAAGTGAGCTAGCAAACTTGAAAGTATTCTTGATTTTATGAAACTAGAACTTTTGGAATTTATGAAGAACACTTAGAACTTGAAGATATAACTTGAGAGAGATTAATTAGATGAAGAAAATTGAAGAATGAAAGTGTTTGTAGGTGTTTTTGGTCGTTGGTGTATGGATTAGATATAAAGGATATGAAATTTTGTTTTCATGTAAATAAGTCATGAATGATTACTCATATTTTTGTAATTTTATGAGATATTTCATGCTAGTTGCCAAATGATGGTTCCCACATGTGTTAGGTGACTCACATGGGCTGCTAAGAGCTGATCATTGGAGTGTATATACCAATAGTACATACATCTAAAAGCTGTGTATTGTACGAGTACGAATACGGGTGCATACGAGTAGAATTGTTGATGAAACTGAACGAGGATGTAATTGTAAGCATTTTTGTTAAGTAGAAGTATTTTGATAAGTGTATTGAAGTCTTTCAAAAGTGTATAAATACATATTAAAACACTACATGTATATACATTTTAACTGAGTCGTTAAGTCATCGTTAGTCGTTACATGTAAGTGTTGTTTTGAAACCTTTAGGTTAACGATCTTGTTAAATGTTGTTAACCCAATGTTTATAATATCAAAAGAGATTTTAAATTATTATATTATCATGATATTATGATGTACGAATATCTCCTAATATGATATATATACATTAAATGTCGTTACAATGATAAACGTTACATATATGTCTCGTTTCAAAATCATTAAGTTAGTAGTCTTGTTTTTACATATGTAGTTCATTGTTAATATAATTAATGATATGTTTATTTATCATAATATCATGTTAACTATATATATAACCATATATATGTCATCATATAGTTTTTTTACAAGTTTTAACGTTCGTGAATCACCGGTCAACTTGGGTGGTCAATTGTCTATATGAAACCTATTTCAATTAATCAAGTCTTAACAAGTTTGATTGCTTAACATGTTGGAAACATTTAATCATGTAAATATCAATCTCAATTAATATATATAAACATGGAAAAGTTCGGGTCACTACATCTGACTTGGGCGAAACAGACCCAGTTAATTCTGACCCATCTGATTTGGATTATGTCCCTGTCGATACTGTTCTGGATGAAACTGACCCGATAGATTCAGCACATTTTACCCCAGACCACCCAATACAGACTATCTCATCCGATGTGCCGGTTGCTCATGACTCACTTAACCCTCTAAATGCTGATGCCTCTAATCCTATTATGTCACCTTTACCGAATTCACCTCTGAACTTCATGCCTGCTCATAATAATTCTTAATCAACCAACTCCGACCCCTTCGACCTCAATGCTTTATTAAACTCCGGTGATATTAAAGTTAAAAAGAAAAAGCTAATCAACCCCATTGACAAACCTGTTCCAAATCACAATAGCTCCAGAAAATCATTCAAAAGGATTAGTTGGGAAGACACTTCTAAATCAACCCCCGACGTTCACCATAATCCGGAGAAAAAAAGGCCAAGATCCAACATACTTTACATTAAGCACCTTGCGAGGAGTGGCCAAAAACTTAGAATTTCTCATTTGGCTAAACGAAACAAATCCTCATCTTTTGTTAGTGGGAATGTACCTTGTTATCCAAATGGAACACATAATGATGCGGTACACTACAAGTTAAACAATAAAGCTGGCTCTTCCACCACTAATAGCATTAACACGAATGAATTTGGGAATCGCATCGGGATCCGCCGCAACATCCATTGACACACTCCTCGGCACATCGTCTATGTAAGTCTTTCTTTTTTTAATGTGTACAATCTCTTTAAATATTCGGGGTCTTGGGCAATCGGGTAAAATTAGTTGGCTTAAACGTATTTGCAATAAAGAAAAACCTACTATTTTAGGACTCCAAGAAACCAAATGCGGGCAAACACGTGATATTGTCATAGAGTCCTTCTGGGGAAATTCCGATTTTAAATTCGTCCAAAAGGACTCGATTGGTGCATCCGGTGGTATCCTAATGATTTGGGATACCAACATCTTCTCCTTCAATCAAGCCATTGAAGGCGAATTCTTCCTTGCTATATGTGGAACGTGGGAGGGCTATAATTCCAAAATTGCACTTATCAATGTGTATGGCCCTCACTCAAGTTCGAAAAAACGTAGGCTTTGGAACGAATTGTCTTCTTTTATCAATTCCCTTAACATCCCTCACATCATTTTTGGTGACTTCAACGAAGTCAGAAATAAATCGGAACGTATGAATATGGAATATAAACAACTATGGGCTGACAACTTCAACAATTTCATAAACAACGCAGGCCTAATTGATCTTCCACTCGGCGGAAAAAAGTTTACTAGGATTTGTGAAAAAACAATGAAATTTAGTAAACTAGATCGATTCCTCCTCTCCGATAGCATTTTTCAAATCTGGCTGAACATATCCTCAAAAACTCTTGACCGTGACCTCTCTGATCATTGTCCTATTATCCTAAGAAATAATCATCACGACTCCGGCCCTAAACCTATACGTGTGTTCGATACATGGCTTGATCTTAAAGATGCCGACACCGTCATTAAAAGGGCTTGGATGATTCCGACCATAGGTAATAGACCCGACTGTATATTCCGTAATAAACTTAAGAATGTTAAAATGGAACTCAAAAAATTAAGCAACCAACTTGATAATATCGACTCACAAATCCGTGATCACCTAACTGAATGTAATAACTGGGAACACATCGCCGAAAACAAACCTCTTTTTGATTCGGAAAAACAACAATGGGTCGAGGCTAAAATGCAACACACCATTAAAGAAAAAAAGAAAACAAATATGCTCAAACAAAAATCTAGAATTAAATGGGCACTCGAGGGGGATGAAAACTCTAAATACTTCCACAATTTTATTAAAAGAAGAACAAGCAAAAATAACATTCACGGTTTATCAATAAATGGTACATGGTCCCAAGATCCTAACTTAATCAAACATGAAACATACTCATACTTTAATAATATCTTCAAATCCAAACATCTCCGAGATGAGTGCTGTTTTGATAACGAACCACATATCGATTGCATTTCGTCATCAGACAACCTCATCCTTGAAGCTGAATTCAACGAAAACGAAATTTGGGATGCTCTATGTAGTTGCGATAGTTTCAAAGCACCTGGCCCAGACGGTTTCAATATGAAATTCTTTAAAAAGTATTGGGACTTGATCAAAGAAGATCTCATTAAATCACTTGAATGGTTCTGGGTCAACTCGGAGATTTCCAAAGGGTGTAACGCTTCTTTCTTCACCTTAATTCCGAAAAAACCTAACCCCATCGGACTAAACGAATATCGACCAATCTGCTTAATAGGTAGTTACTACAAAATCCTCACAAAAATTCTTTCCAATCGTCTCGTCAAAGTCATCCATAAAGTCATAGGCTACGAACAAACCGCATTTCTCAAAGGTCGCAATATCCTCGACAGCGTTCTTATTGCAAATGAAATTATTGATGAATTAAAACGTAAAAAACAAAAAGGTCTAATCTTCAAAGTCGACTTCGAAAAGGCTTTCGACTGCATCGAATGGGACTTCCTATTTAAAACCATGCATTACATGGGCTTTGGCCCAAAATGGATTAGTTTCATTCGAGCTTGTCTTTCCTCCTCATCCATCTCCGTATTGATTAATGGTTCACCTACCAATGAATTTATCCCCGAAAGAGGAATTCGTCAAGGTGACCCCATATCGCCGTTCCTTTTCATCATCGTTGCCGAAGGCCTCAATATTCTCACCAAAAGAGCGCTGACCAATGGTCAATTGCAGGGTCTAAAAATCGGTCACGATAATCTCGTCGTCACCCATCTGCAATACGCGGACGATACTATATTCTTTGGGGAATGGAACAAACGGAATGCAAAATGTATCTCCAAACTCTTAAAATGTTTCGAAAATATTTCTGGACTTAAAGTCAATTTCCGTAAAAGCAAAATTTATGGTATTGGTACATCCATCAGTGAAAATAATCTAATGGCCAGTTACATAAACTGCTCTGCAGGAGCTACCCCGTTCACCTATCTCGGTCTCCCCATAGGTGTGCCCACAAACCACTCATCATCCTGGCAGCCGATCGTTGAGAAGTTCGACAAAAGACTCTCTGACTGGGCCGCCAAATCAATCTCTTTTGGCGGTCGCCTTACGATCATAAAATCCATACTCACTAGTATTCCATTATACTACTTCTCACTCTTCCATGCACCAATCGCAATCCTAAAGGTTCTAGAATCCAAAAGACGGAAATTTTTCTGGGGGGGTTCTTCCAATGATAATAAAATCAACTGGATCAAATGGAATCAAATCTTATTACCATATGAAAACGGTGGTTTAAACATAGGGTCCCTTTTTGCAAAAAACATAGCACTACTGTGCAAATGGTGGTGGAGATTTAAAAATGAAAATAACGCTTTATGGGTTAAAATAATCAAAAGCATTTATGGGCCGGGGGGGGGGGGGGGTTGGATACTAACATTTTGTGCAGGAACATTTCAGGTCGCACCATATGGAAAGAGATCATCAAAGCCGGAAAAACTGCGGACATCCTAGGCTCCTCCTTCTCATCCTCATTATTGAAGTGTATTGGCAACGGCACCACCATCAGTTTTTGGAACGACACGTGGATTGGCACTGATAACCTCAAATCAACCTTTCACAGACTTGACATGTTAGACTCCCACAAAGATGCAACGGTTGCTGAAAGAATCTCGATCATCAACTCTATTTCGGTTGGAAATTGGAACTGGAGCCGGCCACCGAGTGGTCGAACTCTAGATGATCTTATAGAACTCAATAATCTAATCTCAACTGTTAGTCTCTCTACCCGTCCTGACTCATGGAAATTCTCCCTCGATCCATCCGGCATTTTCACGACTTCACATATGTCAAAGATAATCAACTCATTAAAATATGGCAATCATTCAAAAAACATATCACTCCCTCGCAACAAATTAGTCCCTCAAAAGATATTCATATTCGCATGGAGAGCCATTGATGTTATGCGAGGTGTATACGAAATAGTTTATATTTTACTAGAAAAAACTATTAAATACGATACAATTTTACACAAGATATTTATTTATTTATAGAATGGATATACTTAAACCTTGCTACAACACTTATAGGCAGTGTACCTAATCGTACAGTAGTGTAGTTTTTAGTAAGTCCGGTTCGTTCCACAGGGAAATCTTTAAACAAAGCTCAACGCTATATTAGTTTACTTTTATAAAAATACAAATATATATATAAGTAATATTATTATTATAAAGGGGGGTTTTTACCGTTTAATGACCGGTTTGTCGATTTTAAAACTTTAGTCGCAGTTAAAACCTAATGTAAAATGTTAAATAAATAAAAGACTTAATTTAAAGCGTAAAGTAAATAACGATAATGAAATTGCGAATAATAAAAGTGCGATAAAATAAAATTGCGATAATTAAAAAGTACGATAATTAAAAGTGCAATTAAATAACAATAAATAAAAGTGCGATAATTAGAAGTGCAATTAAATATAAAATAATAGGAAATTAAATATGAAATAAAAGAATTATGCTTATTTAAACTTCCGTAATCATGATGTTTGACGTGTTGATTTTAGTTTTATGCCCATGGGTTAATTGTCCTTTGTCCTGGATTATTTAATATGTCCGTCTGGTTTTTGTCCATAACCGTCCATCAGTCATAAATATAAAGTGCGAGTGTCCTCGTCAAATTATTATTATACCCGAAGTTAAATATTCCAACTAATTGGGGATTCGAATTGTAACAAGGTTTTAATACTTTGTTTAATGAATACACCAGGTTATCGACTGCGTGTAAACCAAGGTTTTACTACTTTGTTAACAATTACACCAATTACCCTTGAATGTAATTTCACCCCTGTTTTAATTATTCTAGTGGCTATTAATCCATTCCCGTGTCCGGTTAAATGAACGATTATTCATACATATAAATACCCCGCCCATCGTGTCCGATCGAGTGTATATGGTAATTTATAGGGACGCCCAATTGTAAATCTTTATATTAACATTAACAAACTTTCATTTAGTTAAACAAATATAAAGCCCATTAATAGCCCATAGTCTAATTTCCACAAGTGTCGTTCTTTTGTCCAAACCCCAATTATGGTACAAAGCCCAATTACCCAATTTTAGTAATTAGCCCAACATCATGATTACTTCGTTTTAAATAAGCATAATAATAACTTAGCTACGAGACATTAATGTAAAAAGGTTGAACATAACTTACAATGATTAAAAATAGCGTAGCGTTACACGGACAGAATTTCGACTTACACCCTTACAACATTCGCTAACATACCCTTATTATTAGAATTAAAATTAAAATTAAAATATAAATTATATATATATATATATATATATATATATCGTTTACGTATGATAAGAGAAGAAAAAGATTATGAATTGCGATCAGAATTCGGTTGCTTTTATAGGAAAAGTCGAATTTTGGGGCTCCGCGACTCGCGGTGAAAACCTCTTCAAACTCCGCGAGTCGCGGAGTTTGAATTTACAGCTCAGTCCTTGGAGTCTTTCTCTGCTGACGGTTTTTATTTATAAATATAATATATATATAATTAATATAATTAATTATATATTATATTATATTTATATGCATAGTTAACTTGTAATTTTTAGTCCGTTGCGTCGAGCGTTAAGAGTTGACTCTGGTCCCGGTTCCGGATTTTCGAACGTCCTTGCGTACAATTTTATATTTTGTACTTTTCGTTTTGAATCTTGTACTCTTGTAATTTCGAGACGTTTCTTATCAATAATTGGAACCTCTTTGATTGTCTTTTGTTCTTTTGAGCTTTTTGGTCGTTTGCGTCTTCAATTCGTCGAATCTGTCTTTTGTCTTCACCTTTTATTATTTAAACGAATATCACTTGTAAATAGAACAATTGCAACTAAAAGCTTGTCTTTCTTGAGGAATAATGCTATGAAATATATGTTCGTTTTTAGCAATATCAAATATTCCCACACTTGAGCGTTGCTTGTCCTCAAGCAATATTGTCTTGAAATACTAGAATCACTTCTTTATTCTTCACACTTTGTACATCAGTGATTTCTATACGGTGATATAAACAATGGTAGTAACGATATGGTTTACAGTCCCACATGACTATAAAAATTTAGATCCATTAAGGAAATTGGATCTTTATGAAAACATTTGATCTTTTGAAATCTAGTTTTTACCCTAGATAAGTTTTCCGGAATAACCCTTTACCGGTGTTTGCAAAATATTTTTGTGGGTTTGGTGGGTTTCAGATTTGAAAATTTTAGCTCAAAACTTGCGGTTTTGTGTCACCCACTTGCTAACCTTGTATTTGGAAAGCAACACGTCCAGTTTACTTGTCCCGTATATTACCTTTCGGTAAACTACCGTCCGGTTGTAAAGGAAAGCGTTGAACAAGCAACTGTTAAGGCAATGTCCCTGACATGCTTTTAATTATGGTCTATAACGTGTCGGACGCAATTACTATCCTTGGTAGGAGCAATAGTAAAGCTCACCCTTATAATTTTTCGGTCTGGCACAAGGTCCTGTCTTTGACCATGCTATGCAACCACCGTTCTTACGGTTGACACCCGATTTAGTTCAGGTGACCTAATGAATTCCAGGTGAATTCCTAAGATTTTACGTTCAATGGTAATGAACGCATTGAAAATAGGGTTTTCAGAAAACAAATCGGTTTGTAATTTTGATCAAAATATTTTCTCGTTCAAGCTCGAGTTTAGATATCATTGAATTCCATGAGTTTGTAATTCTCAATCTTTAAGGTCAATCTCTAGGATTGAGTAATATCAGTCTTAAAAGCTGATTTTTAATCTTTAAGGAGATTATCCTTTCTGGGGATCTGATTCATTAGTCTTATCCAGCTAATTTGCATGGTGCCCCCCCATTGTACGAGATAAATCCTTCTCATGGTTAGGATAAATCTGACCACTTGGCGACCCTGTTTAATGCTGAGGTCCGTGGATTTCCTGCTGATTTTAGTGATGACTTTTCTAGATTTTTCGTCAACCTATAGCTGGTCTGGACGACAACTTCATGACCTAAATCAAGAAGCGCGTTTCTTTTTCGGAAGACTTTACTTCCTTTTAATGATGGAATTGATTCATCGTGTAGATCCATCTCTTCTTTTCTTTCATCGGGTAAAACAGTTTAGTTTAGTCCAAAGCAAAAGTATTTTCAGTTATTTGTTACAGATATATGTGACATATGTTTAAGATAACTTGGTAAATTTTCCCACACTTGGCTTTTATTTTCCTTTTTATCGTCCTCTATTCCATTTTAAATGAATTTTTAACATTTTGGTTTGTTTCTCAATTTATGTCCTTTCCGAGGTAACAATAATTTCGGTGTTAAAACCTAGTTTTATCGCTCATAAATATGCATAAACATGATTTTGAATTCATTTAATTGAAAATTTTGAAAAATTTTACTAGAATTGGGTAGTCAGTATATAAGACTAGGGCTGTTCTTTTTTATCAGAGAGCACTAGATTCTAATACAACTACTGCTTTACTAGTATTTTTAATGGTAACCAAGTGTATAAAGTAAAAAAATTTTAAAATCCGAAAGAATTTAACCCCTTCCCACACTTAAGATCTTGCAATGCCCTCATTTGCAAGAAATCAGTAACAATTTAAATTATTGAGGGTGATTTGTGTGAAAATGATTAAATTTTACCAAAGTTTCCAAATATATTGGCGTTTGTTTGCTGAATGATAAATGGTGCACATCATTTGTTCATTCCGTCTTGTTGTTATTTCACATATATTTTGCATCTTGTCGTCAAAATTAGTTGCTTTTGCTGAACTTAATGCCAGTCTTTGAAAATGCGTTGTTTTACCCTGTTGTGTACATAAGATAAACTGCAAACATATATACATATTTTTGAAGTTTGGTATATTACCCCACATTCAAAAATTATTAAAATCTAAGAATAAAAGTTAGATAATTATAAAAATGATTACAATATTAACAAAAGTATTAAACGTATCAATAATTACAAATTACAAAATAAAAAAAATAATAAGTAAACTAAGGATGATATTGGTACCAATAGGGGTTCCAGGCATAACCATAGGTGCTATAGAATGCTTCGGCAGGGTCATACGTAGGATATGGTGGCTGCATCTCTATAGACCAAGGAGGGAAGATGGGTTTCGGTGTAGGAATATAGTTTCTACCTATATGTTGGCAATGAGCTATGATTTGGTTCTGATGAACTTGCCAATCTTCAAATGCTCTCTGTCTAGCATTTTCGTATTCCTGAGAAGCTATAAACCTATGCATTTCTTGCATCTCATTCCCCCCTCCTACATTACCTTGCTGCTGGTTTCTCTCCACCTGTGGATGTCTACCATGGTATCGTACTGCGGCGTTATTTCGCCTCTTCAAAACTTTCGCACCATGGTATACATTTAAACCTATAGTATCGCGGGGTTCCGGCTCTTCTAGTAATAATCCCCCCCGACTTATATCCACACCGAGATATTCACCAATCAAAGTAATAAAAATACCACCTCCTATTATGCTATGTGGTCGCATTCCCCGAACCATAACTGATAAATAATAACCCACACAATACGGTATACTTACAGCGCTTTGTGGGTCTCGAATACACATATGGTAAAACAAATCATGTTCATTTACTTTTTCCTTGTTTTTACCCCTTTGTGTAATCGAATTAGCTAAAAACCTATGTATCACTCTTAATTCGGCTCTATCTATATCCAAATAAGAGTAATTTCCCCCTTTGAAACGGTGATGGCTTGTCATTTGACTCCACACACCGTGTGTATCAAAATTTTCATCTATCTTTCTACCGTTTAGTATCAATCCTCTACAATCGGCAGACGCTAACTCCTCAGGCGTATATATACGTAAAGCCTGAGCCATGTCCAGTAAAGACATGTGGCGCATCGAACCGCCTAACAAAAATCTAATAAAAGAACGATCGGTTAAACTAGCTACCCGATCATTCAACTCTATACTACATAACAATTCTTCACACCATACTTTATATACAGGTCTACGTATGGTGAATAAATGTACCCAGTCATTAAAAGAAGAATTACCATACCTCTGTACAAGTAATTCCCTAATTGGCCCGGCCAATTCTACAGCTTCTAAGGGTCCCCATTCTATGACCCTTGGTACCTCAACAACCTTAGAATGAAGAGTATGCAAACCCCTTTGATATTTTGGATAATCTATCCAAAGTCTGTCAAATCTCAGGTTCGGGTGCAACTCTTCCAAGTGCATATCAGAAAAGGTCATGACTGGATGAGGTATATCCTGCTTGTAGTAGTTATCCACCTCCTGTTGTTCCAAATTCTCAGCAGGAGCATTGCGGGCTTGGGATGAAGATTCACCCCTTTCATTCTGCAAAACACATCAAACACAATTTTTGTGCATCCAAATATGCATTAGTGTCAGCAAAATCATCAATCAAAATAATTACAATGACATTATCAATTTATATCAAACTTAAGCTCATTTTCACATTTTTATCAAATCTACACTTTTTTAAATAAGCATATACGAAAATGTTCGCCAAGTTCATAAGCATTCAACTCAAATAACATGTCAAAATAATCATTACTAGCAATTAAACAAGTCTCAAATGGCATTATCTTTCAAAAATCAAGTTCATGAATTTTAGACTTGAAAAAGTCCACTTTAATTCTCAAAATCATGTTTAGGCTCAAAGTTTGGATCATTTAACTACCTAGACATGTTACACTACTCAATTTAGCAACAATTCATGACAAAAATCGGCCATAACCTGTTTATATCAAAAATCCCCAAATTGCTCAAGAACACAAACCCTAGATTACTCAAAATTTGAAGTTTAAGGCTTCTAATCATGTTAAACAGCATCAATCTAGGTTATACAAGCATAATACATAAACAATTTAAGCCTAATTACACTAAAAAGCATCAAAATCAAATTGGAAAAAAAATTGCTCAAGAACATCAAATTTTGAATTAAATGGTGTTTAGGTGTAGAAATTTACCGTTTTTCTTGAGTAATTCTTAGATAGCATCCTTCTCAACATGATTTTAGCAAAAGATTTGGTGATTAACGGTTAAAAATTGTGATTTTTTTGGGTTTTTTCTCGGGTTTTTCGCAGCTATTTTCGCAGGTTTTTAGTTTTTGTGGGTTGGGGACTGAGCTGTTCTGCGGTTATATTTTTTTTTCTGGGTTTTGGTCCCTCCGCGAGTCGCGGAGATTTAAGCTCCAAACTCCGCGAGTCGCGGAGTTTGATATTTTTTTTTTATATAATCAATAACTTATTAAAACAATTAAGTAATTAATTTTAAAATTTTGTTTCCCTTGTTATTTAGGACGAGGTCGTTTCGGATAGATGTCCTAGTCCGTCCCTCGACAAAGTTTTAAAATTTGTCTTTTTGTAGCGATTGTTTTAAAAGCTAAGATTTTTGGGTTTTTTCAATGTTTTTGGCATACTCTAATTCAATAAGATTAAAAATAATGATAATAAAAGTTCTCGTCCCTCCCTCGGGTAAAGCAATTTCGGTTCAAAGACCTAGTCTTCAACTTACGATGAATTTTAAAAATCATATTCTTAACTTAATGAGATAAAGTAAATTTTTGTTTTTAAATTCACACAACTTAAATATAAAATTCAAAATTTATATTAAAAATTCACACCAAACTTAAAATTTAAAATGCATAAAATTAAAAATTTATATTTTAAAAATTAAAAATTCACACCAAACTTAATTTAAAAATTTATAAATTCATATCAAACTTATATTAATTTTTCAAATATTTACAATTTTAAATATATTGTTTTTACAAAGTTTACAATATTAATTTAAGATTTAAATATTAATTTTAAAAATATGGTAAAAATAAAATTAAAAATCTTTTTGTCTTTTTATCCCACTTTAATCAATCAAATATTATCAAAAATATGCGCCCCTCTTTTCGGTAAAGTAATTTCGGTTCCAAGACCTAATTTAACTCATGACGAATTTTTGAAATATTTTGGGTTGATTGATTAAAGATATTTATACCTTAAGAATAAACGTTAAATTTCGCAGTGATGTAATAAATTTTTGAATGATATCAATAATTTCGGTCGCCAAACCTAATTTTATTCAATACCAATTTAATACTTTTTAGCGAACAAATTAGCGTTTATTATCAAAAGGTTAAAAATAAAAATAAAAATAAAAACTGTACAGACATACCTGTGAAATAGATTTCTTAGTTATATGATCTATCCCATTCATAAGATAGTCGGTTTAATTGGTTTTCCATGGCTACATAGGCGTAACCTCGAGCATTCAGTATCTTTTCTTCTAAACATATGAACGGTCCGTCTCTACATAAAGTAACAAATTCGGTTTTGAATAGGTTTGATTATTGGAACATTTACCTCCATGTGACCATTTTCCGCATTTGTGACATCGTTCTAGGTGTCGTGCTCTTCTTTTCGCTGCGGATTTTGATTTTCCTTTACCAAATTGTAACTTATTATCTTCGCATCTGGATTCTTTTCTAACTCCGTCCATTCTTTCTCTGATTACTGATACTATTTCACTCGGTAGTATGTCATTATTTCTTTTAGTGATCAAAGCGTGTAGCATTAGACCATGGTTTAGTTCACAGGCAGTCTTCATTTCGTAAAAACCTAAAAAAAATAAAAATTCAGAATGGGGGGAGAAGACTAGTTCTTTAGGGTCTGCTAGGGAAAGACCATTCGGGTTCCATTTTCGAGAACTACACGAAAACAGACAATCTAACTCTAACAGAAATACATATTATCCTTTAAAGACTTGATTCTCCCCACACTTAGTTAGCTGTGGTGTCAAAATTGTGATTAACTTCGTTGTCGACTTCCATCGGACCATGTATGTAATGTTTAACTCTGTGACCATTAACTTTAAATTCAATCCCATTTGAATTTATTAATTCTATCGTTCCGTATGGGAAAACTCTTTTGACTATGAATGGTCCAGACCATCTTGATTTCAATTTTCCAGGAAATAGCTTGAATCGTGAATTGAAAAAAAGAACTCTGTCTCCTTCTTTAAATTCTTTTGAACTTCTGATTCTTTTATCATGCCATTTCTTCGTTCTTTCTTTATAGATTAACGAATTTTCGTATGCTTCATGTCTTAATTCTTCTAATTCATTTAGTTGACTTAATCGTAGACGTCCGGCTTCATGTAAATCAAGATTACATGTCTTCAAAGCCCAAAATGCTTTGTGTTCAATTTCTACTGGAAGATGACATGCTTTTCCATAAACAAGTCTAAAAGGTGTGGTTCCAATTGGAGTTTTTTAGGCTGTTCTAAAAGCCCAGAGTGCATCCTCCAATTTAATGGACCATTCCTTCGGATTTGATCCTACGGTTTTCTCTAGAATACGTTTTAAAGCTCGGTTGGTATTTTCAACTTGTCCACTTGTTTGTGGATGATATGCGGTGGAGATTTTATGAGTTACTCCATATCTTTTAAGAACTTTCTCAAGTTGATTATTACAGAAATGAGTACCCCGATCACTTATTAAAGCTTTCGGTGTTCCAAACCTTGCAAAAAGACGTTTTAAAAAGTTGACTACAACTCGTGCATCGTTAGTTGGGAGAGCTTGTGCTTCCGCCCATTTAGATACATAATCAATGGCTACGAGTATATATAGATTATTATTAGATTTTGGAAATGGACCCATAAAGTCAATACCCCAAATGTCAAATACTTCACATACTTGGATGACATTTTGTGGCATTTCATCACGTTGACTTATTTTTCCGGCCTTTTGACATGCATCACAGGATTTGCAAAGAAGGTGTGCGTCTTTGTAAATTGTAGGCCAATAGAATCCAGCTTCATAAACTTTTCTTGCTGTTAGTTGAGGCCCATAATGCCCTCCTGTTGGTCCTGTGTGACAATGGTTTAAAATTTTACTAGCTTCATCTCCAAATACACATCGGCGTATTATTCCATCGGGACAACTTTTAAACAGATGTGGATCTTCCCAGAAATAGTGTTTTATATCACTGAATAATTTCTTTCGTCTTTGGTACGATAATCCTTTTTCAAGGAATCCACAAACTAAGTAGTTTGCATAGTCTGCAAATCATGGGATTTCTTTATAATCTATCTTCAATAGATATTCATCAGGAAAGTTGTCTTGTATGGCTGATTCATTTAGAACTTCTAATTCGGGATTTTCAAGACGAGAAAGATGATCAGCGGCGAGATTTTCTGCTCCTCTTTTATCTCGGATTTCAATATCAAACTCTTGTAAGAGTAAGATCCAACAGATTAATCTTGGTTTAGCATCTTGTTTTGAAAATAGGTATCTAAGAGCAGAATGGTCGGTATAGACCACCGTTTTTGCTAGAACGAGATATGATCGAAATTTGTCAAAAGCAAAGACAATAGCAAGGAGTTCTTTTTCAGTAGTTGTATAGTTTGTTTGTGCTCCTTGTAACGTCTTACTAGCATAATATATAGGTTGAAATCGTTTTTCAATCCTTTGTCCTAAAACGGCTCCCATTGCAAAATCACTTGCATCGCACATTAGTTCAAATGGTAGATTCCAATTTGGTGTTATCATGATCGGCGCATTAGTGAGTTTCTCTTTAAGAATATTAAAAGATTTGATACACTCATCTGAAAAGATGAATGGCGCATCCTTTTCTAGGAGTTTATTCATAGGAGTGGCAATTTTAGAAAAATCTTTTATGAAACGTCGGTAAAAACCGGCATGCCCTAGAAAACTCCTAACTCCTCTAACATTGGTGGGATGTGGAAGTTTAGCAATTACATCTACTTTAGCTCTATCCACTTTAATTCCTTCTTTTGAAATTTTATGTCCAAGAACGATGCCTTCTTTAACCATGAAATGGCATTTCTCCCAATTAAGTACTAGATTTGATTTTTCGCATCTAATTAGCATTCGTTCCAGATTAACTAGACATGATTTAAATGTATCACCGAAGACTGAAAAGTCATCCATGAATACTTCCATGCATTCTTCTATCATGTCGTGAAAAATCGCCATCATACACCTTTGAAAGGTTGCAGGGGCATTGCAAAGTCCAAATGGCATGCGTTTGTAAGCAAAAGTACCATAAGGGCACGTGAATGTGGTTTTCTCTTGGTCCTCGGGTGCTATTGGAATTTGAAAATATCCGGAAAATCCATCTAGAAAACAATAGTAGCTATTTCCGGCTAATCTTTCCAACATTTGATCTATGAAAGGTAAGGGAAAGTGATCTTTTCTGGTGGCGTCATTTAATTTTCTATAATCAATACATACACGCCATCCTGTTACAGTCCTAGTAGGAATAAGCTCATTTTTCTCATTTGTGATGACAGTCATGCCACCCTTCTTAGGCACGCATTGAACTGGGCTTACCCATGGACTATCAGAGATTGGATAAATTAAACCTGCATCTAGCAGTTTAATAATCTCTTTCTTAACTACATCTTTCATATTAGGATTTAGTCTTCATTGGCGTTGCACATACGTTTTATGACCTTCTTCCATAAGGATTTTATGTGTGCAATACGAAGGACTTATTCCTTTAATATCATGAATCTTCCATGCAATGGCTGGTTTATGAGCTTTCAACACAGAAATGAGTTGTGATTTCTCATTTTCAGTAAGAGAAGACGATATTATTACAGGTAATTCAGATTCACCATGTAAATAAGCGTATTCCAAATGGTTTGGAAGTGGCTTTAACTCTAATTTCGGGGGTTCTTCTATCGATGATTTATATCGATATCTGTCTTCTTCTTTTAGCATTTGAATTTCTTCTGTTGTTGGTTCATATCCATTAGCTATAAGTGTAGCTAACATTTCAGCTTCATCAATTGGTTCATTACCTTCTCCTAAAGAACATTCTCCTGTTCCTTGTAATTCTGGAAATTCTTCTAATAATTCTGCATGTGCATCTATAGTTTGAATATAATAACATGTATCATCTGCAGATTGTGGTTGTTGCATTGCTCTATCAACTGAAAAGGTAACACTCTCATCCTCTATACTTAGGGTCAGTTTCTTACCGAACACGTCTATCATTGCTTTAGCCGTGTTTAAGAATGGTCTTCCTAATATGAGAGGAACTTGAGAATCTTCTTCCATGTCCAGAACAACAAAATCTACTGGAAATACTAAAGTACCAACTTTAACTAGCATGTTCTCCATTATCCCTCTAGGATATTTTATTGATCTATCGGCTAGTTGTATGCTTATTCTGGTTGGTTTCAATTCTCCAAGGTCTAGTTTAGCGTATAGTGAATACGGCATTAGATTTATACTAGCACCTAAGTCTGCCAATGCTTCTATTGAACTAAGACTACCCAGAAAACATGGAATTGTGAAACTTCCTGGATCAGATAGTTTTTCTGGTATCTTATTCAACAGCACTGCTGAACAATTAGCATTCATAGTAACAGCCGAGAGTTCTTCCATTTTCTTTCTATTTGAGATTAGATCTTTCAAGAATTTAGCATATCTTGGCATTCCTGAAATCACATCAATGAAAGGAAGATTTACATTTATCTGTTTAAACATATCCAAGAATTTGGATTGCTCGGCTTCAAGTTTTTCTTTCTTCATTTTACTCGGGTAAGGAAGTGGTGGTTGGTATGGTTTAACATAAGGTTTATCCTTAACTGTGTTATCTTCATTAACCTTTTCAACTACCGGTTCTTTTTCCTTATCTTGATCAAGTTGTGGTTCTTGTGGAGTAGGAATAGCTTCATCAAAAGTTACAGGTATTTCAGGTGGTTTAAGTGTTGTACCACTTCTTGTAGTAATGGCTTTAGCTGTTTCATTCTGGGGGTTAGCATTTGTATCACTAGGTAGACTTCCCGGTTTTCTTTCACCTATTAACCTTGCTAGGTTACTTACTTCTTGTTCTAGATTTTGAATAGAAGCTTGTTGATTTCTAAATGCTTGAGCATTTTGTTCATTGGTTTGTTTCTGAGATGTGAAAAACTGTGTTTGAGTTTCAACTAGCTTTGTCATCATATCTTCTAAATTCGGCTTTTTATCATCGGTTTGTTGTGGTGGTTTGTTTTGAAAATTAGGTCTTTGCTGATTGTAATTATTATTGGATACTTGTTGATTGCTAGGACCTTGTTGGTTGTTGTATGGAATATTTCGGTTATAATTCTGGTTTTGATTGTAAATCGGTCTTGGCGGTTGATAATTATTCTGATAATTATTTCCAGGCCTTTGGTTTATGTATGAAATATTCTCTCTTTGTTCCATTGTTAATTCAATATTGAGACAATCTTTTGTCAAATGTGATCCTCCACACTGCTCACAACTAATTCGTATTGAGTGAATATCTTTAGTCATCTTTTCCATTCGTCTCTCCACGGCATCTATCTTTGCGAAAATGGAATCTAAGTCATGGCTAGAATCGGCTCTAGCTGCTTTAGATGATCTAACGATATCTTTTTCTTGGTGCCACTCATGTGAGTGGGAAGCAGTATTATCAATAATTTTGTAAGCATCAGTTTCGGTTTTCTTCATAATAGAACCACCAGCTGCTATATCTATGTCTTTCCTTGTAGTGATGTCGCATCCTTGGTAGAATATTTGTACTATTTGACAGGTGTCTAAACCATGTTGCGGACATCCTCTTAACAACTTTCCATATCTTGTCCACGCCTCATATAGAGTTTCATTTGGTTTCTGTGTGAACGTAACAATTTCTGCTTGAAGTCTTACGGCTTTAGATGCAGGAAAGAATTGTTTAAGAAATTTGTCAACTAAAACGTCCCATGTATCGATCGCCCCTTCAGGTAACGATTCCAACCAATCTTTGGCTTCTCCCTTTAAAGTCCAGGGAAATAACATGAGATATATCTGTTCATCCTCTACTTCTCGGATTTTAAATAGTGTGCAGATCCTATTAAAGGTACGTAGATGTTCATTTGGATCTTCCTTCGGCGCACCACTAAATTGGCATTGATTAGTCACCATGTGTAGAATTTGTCCTTTGATTTCATAATCTGGCGCATTAATGTCTGGATGAGTAATTGCTTGACCTTGGCCAGGGCATTTAGCTCTCATTCGGTCTTCCATACTTAAAGGTTCCAGATTCTCCATAATTGAATTTGTTGAATCGGTATCACTAGATGATTCTGATTTAATGGTTCGTTCCTCAACAACCTCTGTTTGAATAATTGGTGGCTCCGGAGGAAAGTTTAATGGTTCAGGATCTACGAACCGTTCCTGAATATTCTCTGGATTCTCAATTGTGAGGTCGGGTTCAAAAAATGGATTATCGGAAATTTGAACTGAAGTACTTGGTCGACTGGATGACGATTCTAAAGAAAAATCAACGGCGGTAATATTTGCTAAATGTCTTGATCTAGTTACAGGTGGTGAACGTACAAAAGGTGATGAACGTCTTGCTCGGTGCATTCACTGAATATCCTATTAGTTTTTAAAAGGAAAGAAAAATTATAATGAGTTATCCAATCAATAGACTTTTCTGATTTTGCCCACGTTTCGAATAGCCAAAAGATGCAGCAGAGGGGCAGGATTCGTTTGGTCTCAATATAATTGAGGACTGTTTGGCTCCAATAACCCGGTCCACGTACAAATCCAACTATTACTACGAACCAGAAAATTTTGATGTCTATTAATTTAACCACTTAAAATAAATTTTCGTAATTTTAAGAAATTTAGATAAGAAGTAGAATAAAAATCTATGTCCTAAAACTAGAATAGCGAGAAATAAGAAAGAAAAAGAGTTCGTCGGAAAAAGGTCGAAAAAGAAAAATATGGTTGAAAAATAAAAGGTGACGGAAAAAAAATAAAAGAAACTTATAAAACTTAAAAAATACTTGACTAACCTAACCTTATTACTACAACTAACTTAAAATTATAATCGCAAATTGAAATTACTAATTGGAATGATAATTGATACATAGTAAAAGGTCGTCTAAAAATATTAAAGCTTACAGGAAAAACTAAATCCCAAATGGAAATAACTTAAAAAGAAACTAAAACTTAAAAAGGCGTCGCAAAATTCTAAAGCACCTAAATCTTAGTCTAAGGAATAAGCACTTAAGGGATTTTACGGCAAAACCTAAAAATCTAGGAGTAAAAATCACTATAGCAAAAACTAAGTTTAAAATTAAATATGAGCTAAAAATACAAAAGTTACGCTAAAACGATTAAAAAAGGACAAAATATAAAAATATACAAAAAGTTGTAAAAAGTACAATTTTTATAAAAATATTATTTTTATATTATTTATTTAATAAAACTACTAATTTTACAATTTAATAAAACTAATTTAACTAAAGTATATAAATTAAATAAAACTTAAATAAAGTTAATTATAATAATAATAATAATTAGGGTTAATAATAATAATAATTAATAATAATCCGTAATTAATGCTGAATTAGGGCTTCCTGTTCGCGTGTCAGAAAGTCTCCGCGAGTCGCGGTATTTAATGCTTCAAACCCCGCGAGTAGCGGGGTTCAGAATTTCAGATCTAGAGCAGTTTGAAATTTTTACGCGTTTTTTTTTATTATTTTCTGTTTTCTGTTTTTTTCTATAAATAAAAGATATTTAATAAAATTTATATTATTATAAACTAAAATAAAGATAAAGAAACTTATAAAACTTAAATATTTAATAAAATCTTAAAAATACTTATATTTTTGTTTTTCTTTTTATATTTTTGAATAATTAAAACGTATTTTTATAAAAGCGACATTTAATAGAAGTAAACTAAAATATTTTTTTTATTTTTTTATATATTAGCGTTGCGCTTCCGGCGTTTAAGAGTGTCCCCGGCAGCGGCGCCAAAAATACTTGATGTTATGCGAGGTGTATACGAAATAGTTTATATTTTACTAGGAAAAACTATTAAATACGATACAATTTTACACAAGATATTTATTTATTTATAGAATGGATATACTTAAACCTTGCTACAACACTTATAGGCAGTGTACCTAATCGTACAGTAGTGTAGTTTTTAGTAAGTCCGGTTCGTTCCACAGGGAAATCTTTAAACAAAGCTCAACGCTATATTAGTTTACTTTTATAAAAATACAAATATATATATAAGTAATATTATTATTATAAAGGGGGGTTTTTACCGTTTAATGACCGGTTTGTCGATTTTAAAACTTTAGTCGCAGTTAAAACCTAATGTAAAATGTTAAATAAATAAAAGACTTAATTTAAAGCGTAAAGTAAATAACGATAATGAAATTGCGAATAATAAAAGTGCGATAAAATAAAATTGCGATAATTAAAAAGTACGATAATTAAAAGTGCAATTAAATAACAATAAATAAAAGTGCGATAATTAGAAGTGCAATTAAATATAAAATAATAGGAAATTAAATATGAAATAAAAGAATTATGCTTATTTAAACTTCCGTAATCATGATGTTTGACGTGTTGATTTTAGTTTTATGCCCATGGATTAATTGTCCTTTGTCCTGGATTATTTAATATGTCCGTCTGGTTTTTATCCATAACAGTCCATCAGTCATAAATATAAAGTGCGAGTGTCCTCGTCAAATTATTATTATACCCGAAGTTAAATATTCCAACTAATTGGGG
Source organism: Rutidosis leptorrhynchoides (assembly GCF_046630445.1). Taxonomy (NCBI): domain Eukaryota; kingdom Viridiplantae; phylum Streptophyta; class Magnoliopsida; order Asterales; family Asteraceae; genus Rutidosis; species Rutidosis leptorrhynchoides. The sequence goes on from NC_092339.1 coordinate 202,551,219, forward strand.
ATTCGAATTGTAACAAGGTTTTAATACTTTGTTTAATGAATACACCAGGTTATCGACTGCGTGTAAACCAAGGTTTTACTACTTTGTTAACAATTACACCAATTACCCTTGAATGTAATTTCACCCCTGTTTTAATAATTCTAGTGGCTATTAATCCATTCCCGTGTCCGGTTAAATGAACGATTATTCGTACATATAAATACCCCGCCCATCGTGTCCGATCGAGTGTATATGGTAATTTATAGGGACGCCCAATTGTAAATCTTTATATTAACATTAACAAACTTTCATTTAGTTAAACAAATATAAAGCCCATTAATAGCCCATAGTCTAATTTCCACAAGTGTCGTTCTTTTGTCCAAACCCCAATTATGGTACAAAGCCCAATTACCCAATTTTAGTAATTAGCCCAACATCATGATTACTTCGTTTTAAATAAGCATAATAATAACTTAGCTACGAGACATTAATGTAAAAAGGTTGAACATAACTTACAATGATTAAAAATAGCGTAGCGTTACACGGACAGAATTTCGACTTACACCCTTACAACATTCGCTAACATACCCTTATTATTAGAATTAAAATTAAAATTAAAATATAAATTATATATATATATATATCGTTTACGTATGATAAGAGAAGAAAAAGATTATGAATTGCGATCAGAATTCGGTTGCTTTTATAGGAAAAGTCGAATTTTGGGGCTCCGCGACTCGCGGTGAAAACCTCTTCAAACTCCGCGAGTCGCGGAGAATGAATTTACAGCTCAGTCCTTGGAGTCTTTCTCTGCCGACGGTTTTTATTTATAAATATAATATATATATAATTAATATAATTAATTATATATTATATTATATTTATATGCATAGTTAACTTGTAATTTTTAGTCCGTTGCGTCGAGCGTTAAGAGTTGACTCTGGTCCCAGTTCCGGATTTTCGAACGTCCTTGCGTACAATTTTATATTTTGTACTTTGCGTTTTGAATCTTGTACTCTTGTAATTTCGAGACGTTTCTTATCAATAATTGGAACCTCTTTGATTGTTTTTTGTTCTTTTGAGCTTTTTGGTCGTTTGCGTCTTCAATTCGTCGAATCTGTCTTTTATCTTCACCTTTTATTATTTAAACGAATATCACTTGTAAATAGAACAATTGCAACTAAAAGCTTGTCTTTCTTGAGGAATAATGCTATGAAATATATGTTCGTTTTTAGCATTATCAGCCATTCAACATAAAATCCCGGTAAGATATGAACTCGACAAAAAAGGAATAGACTTACACACCATTCTATGCCCATTATGCGATCATCAAATTGAAACCATTGAACATGTGTTGGTAAATTGCCAAAAAGCGAATTCTATTTGGTCTCACTTGTTAACTTGGTGGAATCAAAACAACACAACGATAACCAACATCAACGATATTCTCATTCATGATCAAGGCTTCACGCATAGCACCACAGGATCTTCCTTATGGCAAGCTATCAAATGGATCACTTGCTACATCATTTGGAAACATAGGAATCTAAAAGTCTTTAAAAATAAAGAGTGGAACCCTGTCATGATTATATCCGAAATCCAATCACAAAGTTATAGCTGGATCTCAAGTTGATCGGGAAAAAAACTCTCAATTGCATGGCACCAATGGCTCATCAACCCCTCCTCTTATGTTTCTCCGATATCAAACCGCACAGGCATTGGTTGACAAGTTATTTGACATTTAGACATTTGGGTAGTGATCGTAGTTTCTAATTGGCTTATGTGGGTAGATTAAAAGGGTAGGTTTTCGATAACTTTGTCGCCGCTTCGATCGGCACTGTTTTTCTTCTCCTCCCCTGCTTGTATCTACAAGTTCGTTCCCTCATTAGTCCGATTAGCCTATGATGCTCCCCGAATTCCTTTTTTTAGTTTTTAGCTCCTTTGTCCAAATCATGATAATGTATATATTATTGTATAGTTTGTGGGTAGGGACATGTAACGATATCATCCAGTTTATTATATTATAATAATTGTTTTGCTTTTCAAAAAAAAAAAAAAAATTATATACTATCTTTATTTAGTTTGTGTTTATATTCATAATAGTTAATATTTATATAGTTATATTAATTTATCCATATTTATATACATAATTGTTTAATGTTATATTTAAAAATCGATAGTTTGTTATTTGTATGTATTTATATAAATAATTTTCATAAGTTTAATATATATTGTTATGTGAAATTTTAATATAATTATAGTATATGTAACAAGTATATTTTATGTACAAAATATTTATCTGTTTAAAAAAAATTGATAGTGTTGATATTTTTGATTTACTAATAATAATAAAAATAACTTTGTTAAAAATGATAATATTAATAATAATTATATTGATATTGTTAACAATAATACTAATAGATACAAAAGTGTTTCTAATACTAATATTAATAAAAATAATGATAACTTGTATTAGTTTCATAATAATGATAATAATAATGATCCTAATCATGATAATAATAATAACACTACAACTGTTAGTGATAATAATAATAATAATATTCATACCTGTATTTATAATCATAATAAATGAAACTTTATCATAATACTTATATTAGTGGTAATAATGGAATTAATAATTATAATACTTGTAGTAATAACATTAATTAATAATGTTAATCCTAATTCTAAAAATGATAATAATACTAAAAATAATAATAATTATATAACTAATACTTATACTAATACTAATGATAATAATAATAATAATAATAATAATAATAATAATAATAATAATAATAATAATAATAATAATAATAATAATAATAATAATAATAATAATAATAATAATAATAATAATGTTCCTAATACTTAATAATAACAATAATACTAATACTTAATCATAATAACAATAATAATTTTAACAACAATAATAATAATAATACCAATAATAATAATAACAATAATGATTAGGATAATAATAATAATAATAATAATAATAATAGTAAAAATAATAATTAAGTTACTACCTTTAAAAGAACCCAGCAAAAATAAGGAATGCCCCTGCCCGGGCTCGAACCCTTGACCACTCGCTAACCCGAAACACACTTAGCCATCCCCTCTGTTCTGCTTATCTGATTTATACTCCGTAAATATTTTATTTAACCCAATTTATTTCGTGTTCTATCTTCTTCTTCATCATCATTTACACGACCCAGAACCTCCAATCATCAAAACAGCAAAACAATGACCTTGTTTTGAATTTGCAATCGAAACAAGCACATATGTAATTGATTTATGATTGTTGTTTGAATTAATTAAAACAACAAACCAATAATATGCAGTCGCTGAAGAGAGGAAAAAAAACAACGAAGAACAAGAATTCGACTTTTGAGATTGTGTGGTTTTGAGACCTTAATTCCTTCATGAATTATCCTGCAAATCATCATCTTAATATATTAGGCTTATCAATTTAACCTGAAACTACCTCTCCTCTTTCAATTCGATCACAGAACTATTGTTTGACTTTTCTGAAATTAAGCTTTGACTCGTAAATTAGCAATAAATATGACGATTTGGAACTTGAAAAATTACAGAGAGTTTCAATATATGATTCCTAATAACTCTGTAATTTTAGATTTTAACAATTATTTCGATTTCGTGATTTGGTAAAAAAAAAAAGCAGAAGGAACGTCGCTGAAGCAGAAAGAAAGAGAAAAAAAAAGTTCTGTTTTCTTACATCAAATGCAGTCACGATTTTTTTTTATAGAATAAATATTCGTTTAAGACAGATAATAATTGATGATGTTTGCGATTTGGACGTATACTAGTCAAGATTCTTTAGCTAGGAAGAAGAAGATAAAAAAAAATAAAGTATGATACAGATGGATAACCAATTTCGTACTGGAGTTGTTAGCATCTTCAATCAGTAAAAAAAATGGAAAATCAGATTACCAATATAAAAAAAAATGGGTTTGTTTATATCTTTTTTATTATTATTATTATTATTAATATATAGTTTATAAAAGAAAAATTAATAGATATCTTTTTTTTAATAAGAATGATAATACTGATTAATAACTATTTCATTAATAATACAATTTTATTAGCAATAATATTAATAATATTTGTTAAAGATATTAATAATAATAATGATAGTAATATTATAATAATGTTAATAATAACAATAATTCTAATAATTAGTAATTAATATTGATTTTTATTACTAACAATTAAATAATGGTATTACTGATAATGATAATTATTATCGATAATGTTCCTAGTAACATTTATAGTATCATTGATAATATTATAAATAAAATACTAGTACAATATTAATAATAATAGAATTATAACTTTACTACTAGTTTTAATATTGACTATGTTAATAATAATAACAATAATTCAAATGTATCAAATTTCAGTATTATAATTTTAATAGTATTAATATCAATATTAATATTACTAATGATAATGAACGTAATAATAATATAATAACTTTAATTAACTTGTAATTAAATTTATTATATTAATATTATATATTATTTATTATATTATACTTAATAATTATAGGGTAACATAAGTTGAATATTTATTATTTATACATTTTAATATAAAAACATTATATATATAATCATTAATTATGTATAGAGTTCCTATCTATATATATCTTCATTTTAATAGCAATCTTAGTATTCTGTATATTATTTTATATATTAACTTCTAAGAATTCAATTACATTTTATTATTTCTACTACTTACTTTTATCTATACATTAAGGTTCGTGAATCGTCGAGAATAGACAAGGGTTAAATGGATCCATATAAATAGTTCACAACTTTCGAGGCTTAACATTACAGACTTTGCTTATCGTGTCGAAACCATATAAAGATTAAGTTTAAATTTGGTCGAAAATTCCCGGTTCGTCACAGTACCTACCCGTTAAAGAAATTTCGTCCCGAAATTTGATTGGGATAGGCATTGCTAATAGTAAATATATTTTCTTGACGAATATGAGCTGATAAATAGAGTTTTATCATTGTTGAATAATACAGATAAAATAATTTGATTATTCGATGAGCACGAATGAAGCTATCACAAAAGATTGAAATAGGAAAAGTAAAGATTTGTCTTAACTTTTGAGAGAGTTATGGTTGAATTTAGAAAATAAGGTGCGTCTTAACTTTTGACGTAGTCTGGTTTGAATTTCGAAATTCAAGGGATATAAAGAAAATCTTCGAAATCTAAAAGATTTGATTCTTCGGCGAGTAAGGAAATTAGGATCTCTATAATTAAATGCGGTGATTTGTCTCGATTCCTCTGTCTGATATTTTCACTATAAATTTTACCTTTTCTGTTCCATTAATTTTCACCACTTCAATACTCAATTCCCAAATTCAAAAGATTATGAAAATGCTTAATCCAGTTCTGATCCTTGTCCTTATCCTGATTATCGCAACAATCATTCTCCTTTTCCAACTTCTACCAGAGGAATCCGTTTATTTATACTTTGCCCTTGGGGTTATAGTACTTATAATTCTCCCGTGTCTTTATGTTGCGATAAACATTGATATACATGGTCTGTAATTTAGGTGTTGTTATCGGGCTTTACATCTCTCCATATATTTCAATGTTCCCCTTTCTATTTCCTATAATCATTGTCATCCACAGTTAACACTCCCTCCTATTTGCTGCAATTTATACTCCAATTTCTATTTCAGAGCTTTGTCCCTTCGTTTCTTCTTCTGGCGATTTGGCATCTCTTGTAATGGTCCAGAATTCGAAGATATAAGTTTCAGAATGAACATTATTAATGTTCTAAATATGAAGGAACGTAATAGCACAATTTGATTTGTCAAATTATCAGATTCACTGAGAATAGAACTATCAAGAATATACTTTCTTGATATGTTCAGAAGTTAAGCAGAATGACAGAGTTATGTAACATGGCGCATGATGACGTTATGATATGTGAATCATCACGTCCCATTAGAAACTCAGCATGACTTACTGTAATATAATCACGTTGATCAAGTGTCATTATATTATACTAACTCATGCATCAATTCCCAACATTACTTCAATAACATTCATATTTTAAGCTCGAAAGTTTACAGAATATAGAAACGAACAGTTTCTATATGATGTAATACTGATAGCACGAAGAGATTAATGATTTCAGATAAGAATAGTTATAAAAATATCTCCAGAAATATGGAGGATATTTATAATGGAAGATACGATAATATCTCGGAATATCTAAGATCAGAGGATGATAGAAACTATTGTCTGCAAGGGTTTAGAGTAAGGAGCAAGATATTCACTAAAGACTTTAACAGACATTGAATCATTTAGATTCTTTGAAGTCAAACTTATTCTGTATGATTTTTCCACGGCTTTCTTCATAATTTCGCATAATCTGCTTTTCGGTACTAAATTTTCTATTGAATGTTTCCAATATAATGATACACCGGAAGCACGAAGAGGTATATAATTTCAGACGAGAATATTTATGAAAATATCCTCGGAAATATCGAAGATATTGATGATGATATTTTAGAATTTCTAAGTTCGATGGTTGATGAAGAAGATTTTCTGCAAGATTTTAACATGAGTACGGAGCAAGACATTCATTGAAGGTTTCATCGGGTCCAGAATTACCTGGATTCTTTGAATATATGGTATGGTCCTTGTATTTTGTGACGACCCGGAGATTTCCGACCAAATTTAAACTTAATCTTTATATGTTTCCGACACGATAAGCAAAGTCTGTAACATTGAGGTCTCAAAAACTTTGAACTGTTTTCATATATTCATTTGACCTTTGACCACTCTCGACGATTCACGAACAATTAATTATAAATAGATATGGGTGTATGTATATATAAAAATATAATTTGAAATATTATATGTTGTTGTAATTAAAAATTAATAATATAAAAATAGGATATTATAATAATTATTATTTGAAATATATCTATATATATATATATATATATATATATATATATATATATATATAAATAAAGTATATTAAAAATAAATATTTAAATGATTGTAATACTCGTTAGACGTTTCGATTATTAATTAAACAAGTTTAATTCAAACTTATGTGATTTTAGAATAAATGGTGATCCGAAAATGAGTTCTATAAATTTTAGGCTTATTAAAAATGTATTTAGGAACTATTTGTTAAGTTTTAATACTTTTTATATTTCACCCATAAATGAGAGGGACAGTTGATGTAATTTTTGTTTAATAAATTAATGATCGAATTTTATACCATAATGACCAAAATAAATAAATATAGTTGATTTAAAATTTTGGAATTTTTTGAAATACTTTTTATCCGCCACTGAGTATCAACGGAGCACGATTTAACATTCCGTGAAAAGTGTCGGCACACTAATTCATTTAGGAGGCTGCTTCACTGTACAATTCATTTCAATCCATGTTTGATCATTACTTTAATCAAATGATACAAACCCCACCACCTATCACTAACTTTTGATTTAATATAATTAACCCACATGTGTACGTGTACCTTTATTTCTAATTCTTACCATAATATAGCAAATATATATACATAGATGCATGACACACTCCTATCACTACCACTTACATTTTTAATTATCAACGAGCCATCTCTTCCATCAAAACCACCATTTCTACTCTCTGTTTTCATGTGAACACAACTATTACTATATTTCTCATATCGACAACCATCATTTATCAACTAACCCGCTACCCATTCGATCAACATACAAACCAAATCACTTTTGTACTAATTGCTACTATTTTGGTTCGACCATTAAAATCACCACAAGAACCACTATCCAACACCCACAACCCATCATCGATCATCCACTTATTTATGTTTTCTGATTATATCATATCGAACCATATCACCATCATGACCAACAAAACCAAAAAAAAACCCACTATGTTCATCATTAAACCACACTCACTATTTTTTTTTTGAAACCCATTTAACATCACCACCCTCACCATTTAAACCATCGATCCTCCATCACTTCACAACCACCCCACGATACCACCACCATAATGAACATCATCATGAACTACTCAAGACACCACCTACATCCACGACTACTACTACGGTATATATTTTTGTCCTTTTATCTCTTTTTGTTTCCTGTCTGAATCGCCACCTTCACCACTACAAGCTTTCCATTCACCACTTTCCTTGTTTACTCTTAAACGGCTAAACCATCCTCCACCCATTTAAACTATCACAACCCACCAATTAACCGACATCTGCTACTACTACCACAATATTTTTCTTTCTTCTTAATTCAAATGGAACCATCTAAACCATTACTGCCGCTATACAGCTTCTTGTCTCTCCTTTTATTTCTGTTTTGGCCGAAGCATCCACACACCACCACTTTCAAATAATTACATCCGATATTGTTGTTGTTCCTGAAACTACTGTCCAGTGCTATACCATCACCAAAACACCATTTTTTTTTCCTATTGTTCAAACCCACTTTAAAAAAAATAAAAAAAGATGATGAACAATTATGAGTTGATGAACGAAGAAGAAGTGAACCAGGAAAAAGTTGATTAGGACAGATAATGGAAAAATGATGTGGTGTTACTACATGATAAACAGTGACAATAAAGATTACATTATTAAATTGTATTTGCTTTTATTTCGGTGTGTTGACGAGCCAAGACCAAAAACCGGCCAAACAATATTGGGCTGCCATATTTATCGAGTACTAATTGGGCCGAAAACCTTATCATGTTTTTGGGCCAGTTAATTGAAATCAATTAAAAATTAGCCCAAGATTCACCCTAGCTAACTAAGGATGCTTGTCGATATATTATTGCTACTACATTCTTTTTTTTTCTTTTTTTTAGTTTTAGACAATGACTAGTTTAGATGATGGTATGTGTTAATGATGATGATGAGATGATACGGGGTAAATAATGAAAATGATATAGCTATGATGGTGAGTATGATTATGATAATCGGTATGAATGACGAGATGATACATGGTTATGATGATGGTTACACGATGGGTATAATGGATGACGATAATCATAAGATGATGATAGATTGATCATAATGAATAATTGACGTTATAATCGTGATGATGATATTGATATTAGATGATGAAGATGAAAGCCGAAATAAGGTTAAATAGAAATAAGATACGAATTAAAATAGAAAAATGATTTAGAGCAGATGGTCTGGTGTTGTTATCGGGACGTCGTGGGTTCAAATCCGGACTTGGACATTTTTTAAGGACTACTTGTAAGAGGTAGTATTACTATTACCATTATTATTATCATTACTATCATTTTTACTATTACTAGAAACATTATTATTATTATAAGAACTATATAATTATCTTTACAAAATTACTATTACTATTATTATTATTATTATTATTATTATTATTATTATTATTATTATTATTATTATTATTATTATTATTTAAACAAACAAATGATATTTATATATTAAAAGTATACTAATATTACATAATAATTTGTTTTAATATATTAACTAAAATATTATTATTTATATTATTATAAAATTAATTAAATTATATATATATATATATATATATATATATATATATATATATATATATATATATATATATATATATATATAATATAACATATATCTATATATAACATTTGAAATAACAAAAAAATTATTATTAAAATAAATAAGTAATATATTATATAATTAAAATATATAAAAACTTGTTTGATTGTGATTATATGTGTTAATATTTAAACTTGATATAGGTTCGTGAATCCGAGGTCAACCCTACACTTGTTCAATGTCGTCATATGTATTTTTACTACAAAATACAGTATAGTGAGTTTCATATGATCCCTTTTACTCTTTACATTTTTGGGCTGAGAATACATGCGCTGCTTTATAACTGTTTTATGAAATGGATACAAATACTAAAACTGATTTATATGCGTGAGTTTCATTAATCCCTTTTTAAATGCTTTTGCAATATATATTTTTGGGACTGAGAATACATGCGCTGCTTTTATAACTGTTTTACAAAATAGACACAAGTAATCGAAACTACATTCTATGGTTGGATTATTAAACCGAATATGACCTTTTTATTAAGTCTGGTAATCTAAGAATTAGGGAACAGACACCCTAATTGACGCGAACTCTAAAGATAGATCTATCGGGCCCAACAAGCCCCATCCAAAGTACCGGATGTTTTAGTACTTCAAAATTTATATCTTGTCCGAAGGAGGATCCTGAAATGATGGGGATATTCTTATATGCATATTGTGAATGTCGGTTACCAGGTGTTCAATCCATATGAATGATATTTTTGTCTCTATGCATGGGACATATGTTTATAAGAAATGGAAATATGAAATCTTGTGGTCTATTAAAACTATGAAATGATTATTTATGTTAAACTAATGAACTCACCAACCTTTTGGTTGACACTTTAAAGCATGTTTATTCTCAGGTACGAAAGAAATCTTCCGCTGTGATATTAGAGATATTTCTTGGAGTCAATCATGACATATTTCAAAAGACGTTGCATTCGAGTTTTTGAATTCATCAAGATTATTATTAAGTCAATTATATTTGGATATATTATGAAATGCTATACATGCCTGTCAACTGTCGATGTAACGAAAGTTTGTCTTTTAAAAACGAATGCAATGTTTGTAAAATGTATCATATAGAGGTCAATTACCTCGCGATGTAATCAACTGTTGTGAATCGTTTGTAATCGATATGGACTTCGTCCGGATGGATTAGGATAGGTATTTACAGTTGGTATCAGAGCAGAGGTCTTAGCGAACCAGGTCTGTATTAGTATGTCTAACTGATACGTCGTTAGGATGCATTAGTAAGTCTGGACTTCGACCGTGTCTGCATGTCAAAAAGTTTTGCTTATCATTTTGTGTCGAAAATTATCTGCTTATCATTCTTAGTCTAGACACGTCTTGCTGCATGGACTGCATGAATAGTGTATAGACAAAATTCATATCTTAGCGTATCTGTTACTGTAGACCTTGCCTGATATCTCTCGTAAATTTCTCCTTAATTTAAGGGTTCCTGGTACTATATATATCTATGCAAATTATGCATTGAGAATACCATCCAACTATAAATTGCTGTCACTAAACTCTTCATACCAAAAAAAAAATCTTTCCTGAGATCGCGTAAGATGGCCTCTACGAATCAACCAAGTTCCTCTGACTCCGAAGACAGCGTGACAGGAGCACACCAACCAATCAACTACCGTGATTACTTGAGAAAATGGGGGTGGGTTCGCGACATACTCACCCTATGGAGAAGGGAAGAAGGTACTCCATATCATGAATCGAATCTACCACCTAACCTTGGAGTACTTGACCCGCTCACCGGCGAACCCATTCGCAACACCGTTTATACCCTATTTGCAAGAATTTTTCGTCTTGAATCTACCATTAACGGAACTAGAGAAGATATCCGACCACTACCTCACACTGATAATCAACCAGGGTTAGTAGAAGAAGTTAGAGAACTCCGAGCTCGAGTATTAACTTTAGAGAGCACGATATACAATTTGCAAGCACCAGCTGTATCACCAACACCAGTACCATCACCAGCCTCAGCACCAATGGGACCAGTACAACTAACAACCCAAGTTTCAACAATCCATGCCTCAACATCTCATTCTGTACCTCGAGTATAATCATCGTTCTACGAATCGTTCTACGAATCGTTCTACATCATTTATCTTCGTTCGACATGGCGATTAGGTAATCTCTAATGTTTTAGAGATTATATATTCTTATTCTAACGGTAAATCAAATGAGTTTAATATCATATTGACTCATTAAATCCAAAATTACGTCTGAAGAAAATATATATGTATATATGTTTTCATAAAGATTGTAATTAAAATTTTTATTGTACAAACTGTTAATGGTAAAAATATTTTAACGGGTAGGTAATACCCGAGGAATATTTAGATTTCGCATTAATAAGTTACACTGTACATTCTTCGAATCTGATTCAACAGTCATTTACTATCCTACTTGCAACCACAGCTATACGAATCCGTTCATCACAGAATAATCATTTTCATTCAATTTCATATTTGGATTTTGACCTATCAGAATCCGACAAGTGGCAAAATGAAGAAAATATTGGACAAAATAAAATTTGTTAGAAACAAACAAATTAACTATGAGAAATTTTGTTAAGAATCCACGCTAACAAAATCCTAGCTAACTGATTACATTTTATTTATCGCAATTTATTTTATCGCAATTTACATTCTTGCAATTTTATTTATCGTCATTAAATTTCTGTTATTTACTTTACGCACTTTATTTATCGTTATTTAATTTTCTGTTATATATTTTACGCACTTTAAATATCGGGACACGTATACAAGGTTTTGACATATCATATCGACGCATCTATATATATTATTTGGACAACCATAGACACTCTATATGCAGTAATGATCGAGTTCTCTATACAGGGTTGAGGTTGATTCTTAAATAATATATATACTTTGAGTTGTGATCGAGTCTGAGACGTATACGGGTCATGACACGTATTAATTAATTCGAATATTATATATTAAACAATATATGAATTATTGGATTGTTAACTATGGACTATCGACTGTGGACTAATAACATTGGACAATTAAATGAATTAAAATATTGATTATAACATATGAAACTAAACGATTCTTCAAGTTTGCCACTTGATTTCAACTGAAACCTCATTTGTATCTTGACGATTCCAATCTGCGTTCAAACTTTCATGATTCTTGAAAACACCTCAATCGATAGGATAAATCAACCGTATTTTCATCTACGGAAGAAAAGATTGATGCATATAGTCATGCACCTGAAAATACTCAAAACCTGAGTAAAAGTTTAACACATATCTGTGCTAGCTTCTTTGGCGTTATTATTACCGAAAATAACCTTGCAGCTCCTGTTCGAGATAGCTAATTTTGTCACAGCTCCAACAAATCAACTTCGACTTTTCATTCGAAACAACCTTATTATAATCTTGATTTATATGCGCGCTCTTTTATTGTTACCGGGGAACCTTTTATATTCCACCATATTACCAGCAGAAGTATTAGAAATTCTTCATCAACCTTAGACTACCAGCAGATTTTCTTCATCAACCTTCGATCTTAGAAATTCTGGAAATATCATCATAAATATCTTCGATATTTCTAAAGATATTTCATAACTATTCTTATCTGAAATCATTAATCTCTTCGTGTTATCAGTGTTACATCATATAGAAACTTTTAGTTTCTATATTCTGTAAACTTTCGAGCTTAAAATATGAATGTTATTGAAGTAATGTTGGAAATTGATGTATGAATTAGTATAATATAATGACACTTGATCAACGTGATTATATTACAGTAAGTCATGCTGAGTTTCTAAATGGGACATGATGATTCACAGATTATAACGTCATCATGTGCCATGTTACACGACTCTTACATTTTATCTGATATATAAACATATCAAGAACATATTTTCTTGATAGTTCTATCTTTCCCGGATATTCTGGTAATTTGACGAATCAAGATCATGTTATTACCATTTCTTTCTTAGAACATTAACTATGTTCATTTCGAAATTCATACCTATGTATTCTGGACCGTTACTTGCGAAAAGTAAACAAAAGCATGAAGCTCCGAAATAGAAAGGGGGTATAAATCGCAGCAAATAAGAGAGGGCATTAACTGTGGATGACAATAATTATAGGAGACAGAAGCAGGGACATTGAAATATAAGGGAAGATATAAAACTCAATAACAAAACAGAAGTTACAAACCGTGGATATTAATACGAATAGCAATATAAAAACATGGTATAATTAAGAATAATATCACCCCAAGGTAATAGTAGAAATAAACAGATTCTTCTGGTGGAAGATTGAAAAGAAGGAGGACAGAAGAAAAAAAAATATCAAGGATTAGAACTGGATCAAGCATTTTCAACATCTTTTGGATGTATGAACTAAGAAAGAAAGTATAGGAATGGTGAGAATAAGAGAACGGAAGAGTTTAATTTATAATGGAAATATCAGACAAAGTAATCGAAGCAGATCACCGTATTTAATTAGAGAGATCTTAATTTCCTTATTCGCTGAAGAATCAGATCTTATAGATTTCGAAGATTTTTCCTAAATCCCTTGAATTCCGGAATTCAACCCTCTACGTCAAAAGATATGATGAATCTACATTTTCTCATTTCACTCTTGTGTGATAGCTTCATTCGTACTCTTCGAATACTCGAATTATTTTATCCTCATTACACTCAATGATGATAAAACTCTATTTATTAGCTCATATTCGTCAGGAAAACATATTTATTGTTAGCCATGACGACCTCACTCAAATTTCGGGACGAAATTTCTTTAACGGGTAGGTACTGTGATGACCCGGAGATTTCCGACCGAATTTAAACTTAATCTTTATATGTTTCCGACACGATAAGCAAAGTCTGTAACATTGAGGTTTCAAAAACTTTGAACTGTTTTCATATATTCATTTGACCTTTGACCACTCTCGACGATTCACGAACAATTAATTGTAAATAGATATGGGTGTATGTATATATAAAAATATAATTTGAAATATTATATGTTGTTGTAATCAAAAATTAATAATATAAAAATAGGATATTATAATAATTATTATTTGAAATATATCTATATATATATATATATATATATATATATATATATATATATATATATATATATATAAATAAAGTATATTAAAAATAAATATTTAAATGATTGTAATACTCGTTAGACGTTTCGATTATTAATTAGACAAGTTTAATTCGAACTGATGTGATTTTAGAATAAATGGTGATCCGAAAATGAGTTCTATAAATTTTAGGCTTATTAATAATGTATTTAGGAACTATTTGTTAAGTTTTAACACTTTTTATATTTCACCCATAAATGAGAGGGACAGTTGATGTAATTTTTGTTTAATAAATTAATGATCGAATTTTATACCATAATGACCAAAATAAATAAATATAGTTAATTTAAAATTTTGGAATTTTTTGAAATACTTTTTATCCGCCACTGAGTATCAACGGAGCACGATTTAACATTCCGTGAAAAGTGTCTGCACACTAATTCATTTAGGAGGCTGCTTCACTGTACAATTCATTTCAATCCATGTTTGATCATTACTTTAATCAAATGATACAATCCCCACCACCTATCACTAACTTTTGATTTAATATAATTAACCCACATGTGTACGTGTACCTTTGTTTCTAATTCTTACCATAATATAGCAAATATATATACATAGATGCATGACACACTCCTATCACTACCACTTACATTTTTAATTATCAACGAGCCATCTCTTCCATCAAAACCACCATTTCTACTCTCTGTTTTCATGTGAACACAACTATTACTATATTTCTCATATCGACAACCATCATTTATCAACTAACCCGCTACCCATTTGATCAACATACAAACCAAATCACTTTTGTACTAATTGCTACTATTTAGGTTCGACCATTAAAATCACCGCAAGAACCACTATCCAACACACACAACCCATCATCGATCATCCACTTATTTATGTTTTCTGATTATATCATATCGAACCATATCACCATCATGACCAACAAAACCAAAAAAAACCCACTATGTTCACCATTAAACCACACTCACTATTTTTTTTTTTTAAACCCATTTAACATCACCACCCTCACCATTTAAACCATCGATCCTCCATCACTTCACAACCACCCCACGATACCACCACCATAATGAACATCATCATGAACTACTCAAGACACCACCTACATCCACGACTACTACTACGGTATATATTTTTGTCCTTTTATCTCTTTTTGTTTCCTGTCTGAATCGCCACCTTCACCACTACAAGCTTTCCATTCACCACTTTCCTTGTTTACTCTTAAACGGCTAAACCATCCTCCACCCATTTAAACTATCACAACCCACCAATTAACCGACATCTGCTACTACTACCACAATATTTTTCTTTCTTCTTAATTCAAATGGAACCATCTAAACCATTACTGCCGCTATACAGCTTCTTGTCTCTCCTTTTATTTCTGTTTTGGCCGAAGCATCCACACACCATCACTTTCAAATAATTACATCCGATATTGTTGTTGTTCCTGAAACTACTGTCCAGTGCTATACCATCACCAAAACACCATTTTTTTTTCTTATTGTTCAAACCCACTTAAAAAATAATAAAAAAAAGATGATGAACAATTATGAGTTGATGAACGAAGAAGAAGTGAACCAGGAAAAAGTTGATTAGGACAGATAATGGAAAAATGATGTGGTGTTACTACATGATAAACAGTGACAATAAAGATTACATTATTAAATTGTATTTGCTTTTATTTCGGTGTGTTGACGAGCCAAGACCAAAAACCGGCCAAACAATATTGGGCTGCCATATTTATCGAGTACTAATTGGGCCGAAAACCTTATCATGTTGTTGGGCCAGTTAATTGAAATCAATTACAAATTAGCCCAAGATTCACCCTAGCTAACTAAGGATGCTTGTCGATATATTATTGCTACTACATTCTTTTTTTTTTTTTTTTTAGTTTTAGACAATGACTAGTTTAGATGATGGTATGTGTTAATGATGATGATGAGATGATACGGGGTAAATAATGAAAATGATATAGCTATGATGGTGAGTATGATTATGATAATCGGTATGAATGACGAGATGATACATGGTTATGATGATGGTTACACGATGGGTATAATGGATGACGATAATCATAAGATGATGATAGATTGATCATAATGAATAATTGACGTTATAATCGTGATGATGATATTGATATTAGATGATGAAGATGAAAGCCGAAATAAGGTTAAATAGAAATAAGATACGAATTAAAATAGAAAAATGATTTAGAGCAGATGGTCTGGTGTTGTTATCGGGACGTCGTGGGTTCAAATCCGGACTTGGACATTTTTTAAGGACTACTTCTAAGAGGTAGTATTAATATTACCATTATTATTATCATTACTATCATTTTTACTATTACTAGAAACATTATTATTATTATAAGAACTATATAATTATCTTTACAAAATTACTATTATTATTATTATTATTATTATTATTATTATTATTATTATTATTATTTAAACAAACAAATGATATTTATATATTAAAAGTATACTAATATTACATAATAATTTGTTTTAATATATTAACTAAAATATTATTATTTATATTATTATAAAATTAATTAAATTATATATATATATATATATATATATATATATATATATATATATATATATATATATAATATAACATATATCTATATATAACATTTGAAATAACAAAAAAAATATTATTAAAATAAATAAGTAATATATTATATAATTAAAATATATAAAAACTTGTTTGATTGTGATTATATGTGTTAATATTTAAACTTGATATAGGTTCATGAATCCGAGGTCAACCCTACACTTGTTCAATGTCGTCATATGTATTTTTACTACAAAATACAGTATAGTGAGTTTCATATGATCCCTTTTGCTCTTTACATTTTTGGGCCGAGAATACATGCGCTGCTTTATAACTGTTTTATGAAATGGATACAAATACTAAAACTGATTTATATGCGTGAGTTTCATTAATCCCTTTTTAAATGCTTTTGCAATATATATTTTTGGGACTGAGAATACATGCGCTGCTTTTATAACTGTTTTATGAAATAGACACAAGTAATCGAAACTACATTCTATGGTTGGATTATTAAACCGAATATGCCCTTTTTATTAAGTCTGGTAATCTAAGAATTAGGGAACAGACACCCTAAATGACGTGAACTCTAAAGATAGATCTATCGGGCCCAACAAGCCCCATCCAAAGTACCGGATGTTTTAGTACTTCGAAATTTATATCATGTCCGAAGGAGGATCCCGGAATGATGGGGATATTCTTATATGCATATTGTGAATGTCGGTTACCAGGTGTTCAATCCATATGAATGATATTTTTGTCCCTATGCATGGGACATATGTTTATAAGAAATGGAAATATGAAATCTTGTGGTCTATTAAAACTATGAAATGATTATTTATGTTAAACTAATGAACTCACCAACCTTTTGGTTGACACTTTAAAGCATGTTTATTCTCAGGTACGAAAGAAATCTTCCGCTGTGCATTTGCTCATATTAGAGATATTTCTTGGAGTCAATCATGACATATTTCAAAAGACGTTGCATTCGAGTTTTTGAATTCATCAAGATTATTATTAAGTCAATTATATTTGGATATATTATGAAATGCTATACATGCCTGTCAACTGTCGATGTAACGAAAGTTTGTCTTTTAAAAACGAATGCAATGTTTGTAAAATGTATCATATAGAGGTCAATTACCTCGCGATGTAATCAACTGTTGTGAATCATTTGTAATCGATATGGACTTCGTCCGGATGTATTAGGACGGGTATTTACATATTTGTCCTTGGTCTCCTTCGTGGTTAGCTCAATCCGTTTTTCAGTTCCAACTTTTCTGAGCTTTTCCAACATACTATTCTTTATCATCAAACTTCCAATGATTAAGGTCGTTTACGGTTGTCTATGGTTTCTGCTGCTTCATTCAGCTTTTTCAACATTCAGAGTATTGGTTTGTGACTGAGTGCTTTTCAGAATTTCAGAATGAGAGATCATAATTCTAAGAGATAAATGTCATACATATAACTGTTGATGTAGATATGCTGTGAGTTTTCAAAGTACTGATTGCTGATTCCTGGTAATTGTTATGGTAGTTCTCGTTACAAGATGCGGATGAGTATATGATAGGGTTTCAATGAATAAATATAATGATTTGTCAGAGAGATTTAAGCCAAGAAGTAACGAGGTTGCTGGTACGTTTACTGCTAATGTAATGAGATATAAACGGTTTTTCGGTATTGATGACGAAAGGCAACTTTTATATCAGGATTATAATAAGCTAAACCGAGTGAAAATTCGAAGTTGACTTGTTGAAGCTGTGACAAAATTTACTACCTTGAAAAGGGATTGTGAAGTTATTTTGGGTAATAATAATGCTAAAGGATCTAACACAGATACATGTTAAAAGTTTACTCAGGTTCCGAGTATTTTCAGGTGCATAGCTATATGCATCACTCTTTCCTTCCGTAAATGATGTGCGATTGGTTCATCCTCTCGATTGAAATGTTTTCAAGAATCATGAAAGGTTTGAACGCAGATTGAAATCGTCAAGATGCATATGAGGTTTAAAATGAGATCAAGTGGAAAACTTGAAGAAATATTTAGTTTCATATGTTATAGTCAATATTTTAATTCATTTTAATTGTCCAATGTTGGTAGTCCACAGTTGGTAGTCTACAGTTAGCAATTCAATAATTCATGTATAGTTTAATATATAGTATTGGAATTAATTAATACGTAACGTGACCCGTATTCGTCTCAGACTCGATCACAACTCAAAGTATATATATTATTATAGAATCAACCTTAACCCTGTATAGAGAACTCGATCATTACTGCATATAGAGTGTCTATGGTGATTCCAAATAATATATATAAATGCGTCGATATGATATGTCAAAACCTTGAATACGTGTCCCGATATTTAAAGTGCGTAAAATAATTAACAGAAATTAAATAACGATAAATAAAGTGCGTAAAGTAAATAACAGAAATTAAATAACAATAAATAAAATTGCGAGAATTAAATTGCGATAAAATAAATTGCGATAATTAAATTGCGATAAATAAAATGTAATACGGAATTAACAGTTAGCTAGGAACAGTTAGCTAGGATTTTGTTAGCGTGGATTCTTAACAAAATTTCATATTGTTAATTAGTGTGTTTCTAATCAATTTTTATTGTGTCCATTTTTTCTTCATTATGCCACTTGTTGGATTCTGATATGTCAAAATCCTAATATGAAATTTGAATTTGAATGAAAATAGTTATTCTTTGGTGAACGGATACGTATATCGGTGGATGTAAGTAGGATAGTATATGACTGTTGAAACAGATTCGAAGAACGTACAATGTAACTTATTAATGTGAAATTTATATATTCCTCGGGTATTACCTACCCGTTAAAATATTTTCATCATTAACAGTTTGTACAAAAGAATTTTTAATTACAATCTTTATGAAAATATATATACATATATATTTTCTTCAGATATAATCATGGATTTAATGAGTTAATATGATATTAAACTCATTTGGTTTACCATTAGAACTAGAATACATAATCTCTAAAACATTTAGAGATTACTTAATCGTCATGAAGAACGAAGATAATCGATGTAGAACGATACGTAGAATGATGATTATACTCGAGGTACATAATGAGATGTTGAGGCATGGATTGTTGATGGTACTGGTGCTGTTACTGATGGTACTGTTGGTGTCGGTGATGTTGCTGAAGCTGGTACATTTTGTACCATATTCTCCAGATTGATTACTCGAGTGCGAAGTTCGTTGACTTCCCTTATTATTCCAAGATGATTGTCGGTCGGAACGAGCAGATGAATAAGGT
The DNA here is from genome assembly GCF_046630445.1 of Rutidosis leptorrhynchoides. Classification (NCBI taxonomy): domain Eukaryota; kingdom Viridiplantae; phylum Streptophyta; class Magnoliopsida; order Asterales; family Asteraceae; genus Rutidosis; species Rutidosis leptorrhynchoides. Next base: position 202,571,807 of record NC_092339.1, read on the forward strand.
TTAGAATTTTAGATAGAATATAATCGTGACTAGCTACCCTGGAAATGAGGCTGAAAATGGTGTTTCGGATAGGTCCGCCGGTAAACGTTTCAGGTTCATTGTCAAGAGGTGAATTCGGTTGGTGGAAGGGATCTCCTTCTTCGCGTCTCCATTAATTAAGTCGACTACGAATGCATCAGATGAATTGGGAATGGCTGATTGATTGATTCATTCTGGTGACATCGCTTTCGGAGCTTAGGTGAATATCCATGTCGGAATATCTGTCGGAATATCTGTCGGAATAACTATCGGAATAGCTATCGAAATCTGAGGGACTCAAACTGGTTGAGGGATTCATCCCGTACAATCAGATGAAGGATTTTTGATAAGAAATAGATTATAGGATGTAGATTAGTACCCTGCAATACATAATTTACATATGCATATATAATACTAAAATCTCATAAGTTACGGAGAAATCTACGGAAGCTATTAGGCAAAGGTAACAATAACAGATACACTATGATGTGAATTTATCTATACACTGTCTATGCAATAGAGGCAGTAAGACGTGTCTAGACTTTAAGGATGATAAGCAAATAATTTTTGACACTAATGATAAGCAAAACTTTTGACATGCAGACACGGTCGAAGTCCAGACTCATTAATGCCTCCTAACGACTTATCAGTTATACACACTAATGCAGACCTGGTTCACTAAGACCACCGCTCTGATACCAACTGAAAGGACCCGTCCTAATCCATCCGAACGAAGTCCATATCGATTATAAACGATTCACAATAGTTGATTACATCGCGAGGTACTTGACCTCTATATGATACATTCTACAGACATTGCATTCGTTTTGAAAAGACAATCTTTCATTACATCTAAAGTTGATAGACATGCATACCATTTCATAATATATCCAACTATAATTGACTTAATAATGATCTTGAATAACTCAACGACTCGAATGCAACGTCTTTTGAAATATGTCATGAATGACTCCAAGTAATTTCTTTAAAATGATCAAATGCACAGCAGAAGATTTCTTTCGTACCTGAGAATAAACATGCTTTCAAGTGTCAACCAAAAGGTTGGTGAGTTCATTAGTTTAGCATAAATAATCATTTTATAATTTTAATAGACCACAAGATTTCATATTTCCATTTCTCATAAACATACGTCCCATGCATAGAGACAAAAATATCATTCATATGGATTGAACACCTGGTAACCGACATTCACAATATGTATATAAGAATATCCCCATCATTCCGGGATCCTCCTTCGGACATGATATAAATTTCGAAGTACTAAAGCATCCGGTACTTTGGATGTGGCTTGTTGGGCCCGATAGATCTATCTTTAGGATTCGCGTCAATTAGGGTGTCTGTTCCCTAATTCTTAGATTACCAGACTTAATAAAAGGGGCATATTCTATTTCGATAATTCAACCATAGAATGTAGTTTTCAGTACTTGTGTCTATTTCGTAAAGCATTTATAAAAGCAGCGCATGTATTCTCAGTCCCAAAAATATATATTGCAAAAGCATTTAAAAAGGGAGCAAATGAAACTCACGCATATAATTATTGTAAAACAGTTAATAAAGCATTTGCATGTATTCTCAGCCCAAAAAAAATGTAATGAGTAAAAAGGGAGCAAATGAAACTCACGCATATAATTATTGTAAAACAGTTAATAAAGCATTTGCATGTATTCTCAGCCCAAAAAAAATGTAATGAGTAAAAAGGGAGCAAATGAAACTCACCTAATGTATTTTGTAGTAAAAATACATATGACAACATTGAACAAGTATCGGGTTGGCCTCGGATTCACGAACCTATATCATTTATATGTATATTAATACATATAATCGAAATCGAACAAGTTTTATATATTATATCTTAAATTATATACTATCTTTATTTAGTTTGTGTTTATATTCATAATAGTTAATATTTATATAGTTATATTAATATATCCATATTTATATACATAATTGTTTAATGTTATATTTAAAAATCGATAGTTTGTTATTTGTATGTATTTATATAAATAATTTTCATAAGTTTAATATATATTGTTATGTGAAATTTTAATATAATTATAGTATATGTAACAAGTATATTTTATGTACAAAATATTTATCTGTTTAAAAAAAAATTGATAGTGTTGATATTTTTGATTTACTAATAATAATAAAAATAACTTTGTTAAAAATGATAATATTAATAATAATTATATTGATATTGTTAATAATAATACTAATAGATACAAAAGTGTTTCTAATACTAATATTAATGAAAATAATGATAACTTGTATTAGTTTCATAATAATGATAATAATAATGATCCTAATCATGATAATAATAATAACACTACAACTGTTAGTGATAATAATAATAATAATATTCATACCTGTATTTATAATCATAATAAATGAAACTTTATCATAATACTTATATTAGTGGTAATAATGGAATTAATAATTATAATACTTGTAGTAATAACATTAATTAATAATGTTAATCCTAATTCTAAAAATGATAATAATACTAAAAATAATAATAATTATATAACTAATACTTATACTAATACTAATGATAATAATAATAATAATAATAATAATAATAATAATAATAATAATAATAATAATAATAATAATAATGTTCCTAATACTTAATAATAACAATAATACTAATACTTAATCATAATAAAAAATAATAATTTTAACAACAATAATAATAATAATAATACCAATAATAATAATAACAATAATGATTAGGATAATAATAATAATAATAATAAAAGTAAAAATAATAATTAAGTTACTATCTTTAAAAGAACCCAGCAAAAATAAGGAAAGCCCCTGCCCGGGCTCGAACCCTTGACCACTCGCTAACCCGAAACACACTTAGCCTTCCCCTCTGTTCTGCTTATCTGATTTATACTCCGTAAATATTTTATTTAACCCAATTTATTTCGTGTTCTATCTTCTTCTTCATCATCATTTACACGACCCAGAACCTCCAATCATCAAAACAGCAAAACAATGACCTTGTTTTGAATTTGCAATCGAAACAAGCACATATGTAATTGATTTATGATTGTTGTTTGAATTAATTAAAACAACAAACCAATAATATGCAGTCGCTGAAGAGAGGAAAAAAAACAACGAAGAACAAGAATTCGACTTTTGAGATTGTGTGGTTTTGAGACCTTAATTCCTTCATGAATTATCCTGCAAATCATCATCTTAATATATTAGGCGTATCAATTTAACCTGAAACCACCTCTCCTCTTTCAATTCGATCACATAACTATTGTTTGACTTTTCTGAAATTAAGCTTTGATTCGTCAATTAGCAATAAATATGACGATTTGGAACTTGAAAAATTACAGAGAGTTTCAATATATGATTCCTAATAACGCTGTAATTTTAGATTTTAACAATTATTTCGATTTCGTGATTTGGTAAAAAAAAAAAAAGCAGAAGGAACGTCGCTGAAGCAGAAAGAAAGAGAAAAAAAAAAGTTCTGTTTTCTTACATCAAATGCAGTCACGATTTTTTTTTATAGAATAAATATTCTTTTAAGACAGATAATAATTGATGATGTTTGCGATTTGGACGTATACTAGTCAAGATTCTTTAGCTAGGAAGAAGAAGATAAAAAAAATAAAGTATGATACAGATGGATAACCAATTTCGTACTGGAGTTGTTAGCATCTTCAATCAGAAAAAAAAATGGCAAATCAGATTACCAATATATAAAAAAAGGGGTTTGTTTATATCTTTTTTATTATTATTATTATTATTATTATTATTATTATATAGTTTATAAAAGAAAAATTAATAGATATCTTTTTTTTAATAAGAATGATAATACTGATTAATAACTATTTCATTAATAATACAATTTTATTAGCAATAATATTAATAATATTTGTTAAAGATATTAATACTAATAATGATAGTAATATTATAATAATGTTAATAATAACAATAATTCTAATAATTAGTAATTAATATTGATTTTTATTACTAACAATTAAATAATGGTATTACTGATAATGATAATTATTATCGATAATGTTCCTAGTAACATTTATAGTATCATTGATAATATTATAAATAAAATACTAGTACAATATTAATAATAATAGAATTATAACTTTACTACTAGTTTTAATATTGACTATGTTAATAATAATAACAATAATTTAAATGTATCAAATTTCAGTATTATAATTTTAATAATATTAATATCAATATTAATATTACTAATGATAATGAACGTAATAATAATATAATAACTTTAATTAACTTGTAATTAAATTTATTATATTAATATTATATATTATTTATTATATTATACTTAATAATTATAGGGTAACATAAGTTGAATATTTATTATTTATACATTTTAATATAAATACATTATATATATAATCATTAATTATGTATAGAGTTCCTATCTATATATATCTTCATTTTAATAGCAATCTTAGTATTCTGTATATTATTTTATATATTAACTTCTAAGAATTCAATTACATTTTATTATTTCTACTACTTACTTTTATCTATACATTAAGGTTCGTGAATCGTCGAGAATAGACAAGGGTTAAATGGATCCATATAAATAGTTCACAACTTTCGAGACTTAACATTACAGACTTTGCTTATCGTGTCGAAACCATATAAAGATTAAGTTTAAATTTGGTCGGAAATTCCCGGGTCGTCACACTACGGACCAGGGGTTAACAGAACGAAAGGAACAAATGGTGTCAGAACGAGTAATGGCGGAGCAAGTAGTGTCGGAGCAAGTTATGCCAATGTAGTTTGTTATAAATGTGGAAAACCGGGCCACATTATTAGAAATTGCCCGAACCAGGAGAACAGGAATGGACAAGGCCGCGGAAGAGTTTTCAATATTAATGCGGCAGAGGCACAGGAAGACCCGGAGCTTGTTATGGGTACGTTTCTTATTGACAATAAATCTGCTTACGTTTTATTTGATTCGGGTGCGGATAGAAGCTATATGAGTAGAGATTTTTGTGCTAAATTAAGTTGTCCATTGACGTCGTTGGATAGTAAATTTTTACTCGAATTAGCAAACGGTAAATTAATTTCAGCAGATAATATATGCCGGAATCGAGAAATTAAACTGGGTAGCGAAATATTTAAGATTGATTTGATGCCAGTAGAGTTAGGGAGTTTTGATGTAATAGTTGGCATGGACTGGCTGAAGAAAGTGAAAGTAGAGATCGTATGTTATAAAAATGCAATTCGCATTGTACGAGCAGAAGGAGAACCCTTAATGGTGTACGGAGAAAAGGGCAACATGAAGCTACATCTTATTAGTAATTTGAAGGCACAAAAACTAATAAGAAAAGGTTGCTATGCTGTTCTAGCACACGTCGAGAAAGTACAAACTGAAGAAAAGAGCATCAATGATGTTCCCGTCGCAAAAGAATTTCCCGATGTATTTCTGAAAGAATTACCAGGACTACCTCCACATCGATCTGTTGAATTTCAAATAGATCTTGTACCAGGAGCTGCACCAATAGCTCGTGCTCCTTATAGACTCGCACCCAGCGAGATGAAAGAACTGCAAAGCCAACTGCAAGAACTATTAGAACGTGGTTTCATTCGACCAAGCACATCACCATGGGGAGCTCCTGTTTTGTTTGTCAAGAAGAAGGATGGTACATTTAGGTTGTGTATTGACTACAGAGAGTTGAACAAACTTACCATCAAAAACCGTTATCCACTGCCGAGAATTGACGACTTATTTGATCAACTACAAGGCTCGTCGGTTTATTCGAAGATCGATTTACGTTCTGGATATCATCAAATGCGAGTAAAGGAGGATGATATTCCAAAAACTGCTTTTAGGACGCGTTATGGTCATTACGAGTTTATGGTTATGCCGTTTGGATTGACTAACGCACCAGCTGTGTTCATGGACCTTATAAACCGAGTGTGTGGGCCATATCTTGACAAGTTTGTCATTGTTTTCATCGATGACATACTTATTTACTCAAAGGATGATCAAGAGCACGAAGAACATTTAAGAAAAGTGCTAGAAGTATTGAGGAAAGAAAAACTGTACGCTAAGTTTTCAAAGTGTGCATTTTGGTTGGAAGAAGTTCAATTCCTCGGTCACATAGTGAACAAAAAAGGTATCCAGGTGCACCCGGCAAAGATTGAAACCGTTGAAAAGTGAGAAACCCCAAAAACTCCGAAGCATATACGTCAATTTTTAGGATTGGCTGGTTACTACAGAAGATTCATCCAAGATTTCTCCAAAATAGCAAAACCCTTGACTGCATTAACGCATAAAGGGAAGAAATTTGAATGGAAGGATGAACAAGAGAAGGCGTTTCAATTATTGAAGAAAAAGCTAACTACGGCACCTATATTTTCATTGCCTGAAGGGAATGATGATTTTGTGATTTATTGTGACGCATCAAAGCAAGGTCTCGGTTGTGTATTAATGCAACGGACGAAGGTGATTGCTTATGCGTCTAGACAATTGAAGATTCACGAGCAAAATTATACGACGCATGATTTGGAATTAGGCGCGGTTGTTTTTGCATTAAAGACTTGGAGGCACTACTTATATGGGGTCAAAAGTATTATATATACCGACCACAAAAGTCTTCAACACATATTTAATCAGAAACAACTGAATATGAGGCAGCGTAGGTGGATTGAATTGTTGAATGATTATGACTTTGAGATTCGTTACCACCTGGGGAAGGCAAATGTGGTAGCCGAAGCCTTGAGCAGAAAGGACAGAGAACCCATTCGAGTAAAATCTATGAATATAATGATTCACACTAACCTTACTACTCAAATAAAGGAGGCGCAACAAGGAGTTTTAAAAGAGGGAAATTTAAAGGATGAAATACCCAAAGGATCGGAGAAGCATCTTAATATTCGGGAAGACGGAACCCGGTATAGGGCTGAAAGAATTTGGGTACCAAAATTTGGAGATATGAGAGAAATGGTACTTAGAGAAGCTCATAATACCAGATACTCAATACATCCTGGAACGGGAAAGATGTACAAGGATGTTAAGAAACATTTTTGGTGGCCAGGTATGAAAGCCGATATTGCTAAATATGTAGGAGAATGTTTGACGTGTTCTAAGGTCAAAGCTGAACATCAGAAACCATCAGGTCTAATACAACAACCTGAAATCCTGGAATGGAAATAGGAAAACATTACCATGGATTTCATTACTAAATTGCCAAGGACTGCAAGTGGTTATGATACTATTTGGGTAATAGTTGATCATCTCACCAAGTCAGCACACTTCCTGCCAATAAGAGAAGATGACAAGATGGAGAAGTTAGCACGACTGTATTTGAAGGAAGTCATCTCCAGACATGGAATACCAATCTCTATTATCTCTGATAGGGATGGCAGATTTATTTCAAGATTCTAGTAGACATTACAGCAAGCATTGGGAACTCGTCTAGACATGAGTACTGCCTATCATCCACAAACTGATGGGCAGAGCGAAAGGATGATACAAACGCTTGAAGACATGCTACGAGCTTGTGTTATTGATTTCGAAAACAGTTGGGATCGACATCTACCGTTAGCAGAATTTTTCTATAACAACAGCTACCATTCAAGCATTGAGATGGTGCCATTTGAAGCACTTTATGGTAGAAAGTGCAGGTCTCCGATTTGTTGGAGTGAAGTGGGGGATAGACAGATTACGGGTCTGGAGATAATACAAGAAACTACCGAGAAAATCATCCAAATTCAACAAAGATTGAAAACCGCCCAGAGTCGACAAAAGAGCTACGCGGACAGTAAAAGAAAAGATATAGAGTTTGAAATTGGAGAAATGGTCATGCTTAAGGTTTCACCTTGGAAAGGCGTTGTTTGATTTTATAAACGGGGGAAACTAAATCCAAGGTACATTGGACCATTCAAGATTATAAATCGTGTCGGACCAGTAGCTTACCAACTGAAGCTACCTCAACAACTCGTGGCTGTACATAACACTTTCCACGTCTCAAATTTGAAGAAATGTTTTGCTAAAGAAGATCTCACTATTCCCTTGGACGAAATCCAAATCAATGAAAAACTTCAATTTATTGAAGAACCCGTCGAAATAATGGTTCGTGAGGTTAAGAGACTTAAACAAAACAAGATACTGATTGTTAAGGTTCGATGGAATGCTCGTAGAGGACCCGAGTTCACCAGGGAGCATGAAGATCAGATGAAGAAGAAATACCCGCATTTATTTCCAGAAGATACGTCAACACCTCCAACTGCTTAAAATTTTGGGACGAAATTTATTTAACGGGTAGGTACTGTAGTGACCCGAACTTTTCCATGTTTATATATATATATTAAATGAAATTGTTATTTACATTATTAAGTGTTTCCAACATGTTAAGCAATCAAACTTTTTAAGACTTGATTAATAGAAATAGGTTTCATATAGACAATTGACCACCCAAGTTGACCGGTGATTCACGAACGTTAAAACTTGTAAAAACTATACGATGACATATATATGGTTATATATATAGTTAACATGATTTTATTATAAGTATGTATCTCATTAGGTATTTTAACAATGAGTTATATACATAAAAATGAGACTATTAATTTAAGAAACTCGAAAACGATATATATAACGATTATCGTTATAACAACGTCTTACTAGGTACATATGAATCATATTAAGATATTGATACACTTGGTTAATTGTGTTAAATGATAAGTAAATATATTATTAAGTGTATTAACAATGAAATACATATGTAAAAATAAGACTACTAACTTAATGATTTCGAAACGAGACATATATGTAACGATTATCGTTGTAACGACATTTAACTGTATATATATCATACTAAGATATATTATATATCATAATATCATGATAATATAACAATTTAACATCTCATTTGTTATAATAAACAATGGGTTAACAACATTCAACAAGATCGTTAACCTAAAGGTTTCAAAACAACGTTTACATGTAACGACTAACGATGACTTAACGACTCAGTTAAAATGTATATACATGTAGTGTTTTAATATGTATTTATACACTTTTGAAAGACTTCAAGACACTTATCAAAATACTTCTACTTAACAAAAATGCTTACAATTACATCCTCGTTCAGTTTCATCAACAATTCTACTCGTATGCACCCGTATTCGTACTCGTACAATACACAGCTTTTAGATGTATGTACTATTGGTATATACACTCCAATGATCAGCTCTTAGCAGCCCATGTGAGTCACCTAACACATGTGGGAACCATCATTTGGCAACTAGCATGAAATATCTCATAAAATTACAAAAATATGAGTATTCATTCATGACTTATTTACATGAAAACAAAATTACATATCCTTTATATCTAATCCATACACCAACGACCAAAAACACCTACAAACACTTTCATTCTTCAATTTTCTTCATCTAATTGATCTCTCTCAAGTTCTATCTTCAAGTTCTAAGTGTTCTTCATAAATTCCAAAAGTTCTAGTTTCATAAAATCAAGAATACTTCCAAGATTGCAAGTTTACTTCCAAGTTTTCTAAATCCATTCCAAGTAATCATACAAGATCAAGAAACCTTTGTTACTTACAGTAGGTTATCTTTCTAATACAAAGTAATAATCATATTCAAACTTTAATTCAATTTCTATAACTATAACAATCTTATTTCGAGTGGAAATCTTACTTGAAATTGTTTTCGTGTCATGATTCTGCTTCAAGAACTTTCAAGCCATCCAAGGATCCTTTGAAGCTAGATCTATTTTTCTCATTTCCAGTAGGTTTATCCAAGGAACTTGAGGTAGTAATGATGTTCATAACATCATTCGATTCATACATATAAAGCTATCTTATTCGAAGGTTTAAACTTGTAATCACTAGAACATAGTTTAGTTAATTCTAAACTTGTTCGCAAATAAAAGTTAATCCTTCTAACTTGACTTTTAAAATCAACTAAACACATGTTCTATATCTATATGATATGCTAACTTAATGATTTAAAACCTGGAAACACGAAAAACACCGTAAAACCGGATTTACGCCGTCATAGTAACACCGCGGGCTGTTTTGGGTTAGTTAATTAAAAAACTATGATAAAATTTGATTTAAAAGTTGTTATTCTGGGAAAATGATTTTTATTATGAACATGAAACTATATCCAAAAATTATGGTTAAACTCAAAGTGGAAGTATGTTTTCTAAAATGGTCATCTAGACGTCGTTCTTTCGACTGAAATGACTACCTTTACAAAAACGACTTGTAACTTATTTTTCCGACTATAAACCTATAATTTTTCTGTTTAGATTCATAAAATAGAGTTCAATATGAAACCATAGCAATTTGATTCACTCAAAACGGATTTAAAATGAAGAAGTTATGGGTAAAACAAGATTGGATAATTTTTCTCATTTTAGCTACGTGAAAATTGGTAACAAATCTATTCCAACCATAACTTAATCAACTTGTATTGTATATTATGTAATCTTGAGATACCATAGACACGTATACAATGTTTCGACCTATCATGTCGACACATCTATATATATTTCGAAACAACCATAGACACTCTATATGTGAATGTTGGAGTTAGCTATACAGGGTTGAGGTTGAATCCAAAATATATATAGTTTGAGTTGTGATCAATACTGAGATACGTATACACTGGGTCGTGGATTGATTCAAGATAATATTTATCGATTTATTTCTGTACATCTAACTGTGGATAACTAGTTTGAGGTTACTAACGAGGACATCTGACTTAATAAACTTAAAACATTAAAATATATTAAAAGTGTTGTAAATATATTTTGAACATACTTTGATATATATGTATATATTGTTATAGGTTTGTGAATCAACCAGTGGCCAAGTCTTACTTCCCGACGAAGTAAAAATTCTGTGAAAGTGAGTTATAGTCCCACTTTTAAAATCTAATATTTTTAGGATGAGAATACATGCAGGTTTTATAAATGATTTACAAAATAGACACAAGTACGTGAAACTACATTCGATGGTTGAATTATCGAAATCGAATATGCCCCTTTTTATTAAGTCTGGTAATCTAAGAATTAGGGAACATACACCCTAATTGACGCGAATCCTAAAGATAGATCTATTGGGCCTAACAAACCCCATCCAAAGTACCGGATGCTTTAGTACTTCGAAATTTATATCATATCCGAAGGGTGTCCCGGAATGATGGGGATATTCTTATATATGCATCTTGTTAATGTCGGTTACCAGGTGTTCACCATATGAATGATTTTTATCTCTATGTATGGGATGTGTATTGAAATATGAAATCTTGTGGTCTATTGTTACGATTTGATATATATAGGTTAAACCTATAACTCACCAACATTTTTGTTGACGTTTAAAGCATGTTTATTCTCAGGTGAATACTAAGAGCTTCCGCTGTTGCATACTAAAATAAGGACAAGATTTGGAGTCCATGTTTTTATGATATTGTGTAAAAACTGCATTCAAGAAACTGATTTCGATGTAACATATTTGTATTGTAAACCATTATGTAATGGTCGTGTGTAAATAGGATATTTTAGATTATCATTATTTGATAATCTACGTAAAGCTTTTTAAACCTTTATTTATGAAATAAAAGTTATGGTTTGTTTTAAAAATGAATGCAGTCTTTGAAAAACGTCTCATATAGAGGTCAAAACCTCGCAACGAAATCAATTAATATGGAACATTTTTAATCAATAAGAACGGGGCATTTCACTAGGCACCTATCTTAAGTCGCCTAAATCCCTTAGACCATGCTCTGATACCACTTGTAACGACCCAACTTCGGTTACCAAAACACGACACACATTTTTCTAAAAGAACAAGGATCTGCCCAGGCAATTATGCGCGGTGCGCAGATAGCTGCGCGGAGCACGCTATAGCGTGAATCCAGGTCAGAACTTGCACCAGTTGACAAACATTTAATCCAACCCATTTTTGCAGTGCGCCCCTTACGCGCGGCACGCTTTACTAGACAAAAATAGCTGCACATCAGTTTTTACATAACAAGCCAATTTTCCCAAACGCAAACGCTTACATCATTAATTTGTTTACGACCAATATGATTTAATCAAATCCAAAGATCTAGAGTTTACAAAAGGGTTCAACGACCCGTAAATCACTAACAACATTTTCGACCCGCGAGTTTAAATACTAAACAAAAGACGAGCATGGTGTTTGGGGTTAAACTACCCAAAACCTAGGTCGAATCACAAAAGCCACCACTATCATATCCAAAGTGGGGAATCTCTAATCCAAATGAATACCCTTGCTTTTGTCCACGCCGGAGCCGAAAAAGGTAAACAACGAGAGGGTAAGCAAAACGCTTAGTGAATGCAATAATTATATATATACATATATAACCTATTTACTTGCAATCACTTACACAATCACTACATACATGCTAGAAATATAATTAACATACCATCATAAAGTATAATCGCTAAACCTCCAATACACAAGCTAGCACGAACAATAGCATATAATCCGAACAATATAATATGCTAAATACTATAACAACACGTAACCATGGTTAACCAATCTCACAAGGGAATGGGGCTCATGAAAGACCATCGGTGTTCGTAACAACCGTTGGTGCACTTAACACGCCGTACACTAATCCCACGGGTGGCATCTTAGCGCGTCGATACTTCACCCCGGGTGGTGTCTTAACACATCAACACTTCACCCGTCATACTTTCCGGAGTGGTTTCTTAGCACGTCAACACTTCACCCCTCATACTTCCCAAGTGGTGTCTTAACATGTCGACACTTCACATCTCACGCTACTCAAGTAAATACATTACATACATACAACAATTCAGTGGTTCCAATAAAGGTTGAATTTGAGGAGTTCGGCCAAGTGATTGGAAAAAACCAAGCACTTATTTCCAGTAACATCAGTGTGTTAACTAGGAGTAATTGTAATTTTCTTGTAAAAGATTGGAAGCATGTATCTTCTGATGAGAAACAAAAAATATGGATGAAAATAAAGGTATAAAAATCTAAGATCTTGTTTAACTACTTTTTATTTATTTATGTAACAACATTCACCACTTACGTTAGTTTAAGTTATAAATGAATATCATAATATAGAAGACGATTTTGCACGTAATACAACACTACAAAAATGCAATACAATGTTTACGAGATTCAAACGCAAGTTGTAGACGTTTATGGATGAAGACAAGCTTCCTTATGTGGAAGTAAAAGATTACGAATTCATAACTCCAGAAAAATGGAAAAGTTTTATGAAATCAAAGATACACCTGCTAAACGGGTTAGTGTTATTCATTTGATTTGTAACAGATTTGGAGGTACATTGTGATATTGTAACTAATGTGCTCTTTCATTCCATGTAAACTGTATAGGCTCTTAGAGAACAAGGCAGGCTAAATGCTCTGAGAAAAGAAAAAAAATTTATGCTCAAGTATGTCATTCGAGATATCGTGAGAAAAAAGCACAATGGGAGAAGGAAGCAAATGATCTTGATCAACGTACACCTTACCACGATATCAGAGATCCTGCTGCGAGGTATTACGTGCTGGGTAGGATGAAGCCGGATGAAGTAGGGAAGACGGTAGTATGTCCAGAAACAAATGCGCTGCTTATAGAGAAAATTGTAATATATTTCTATTTGTATTTTTAGACTTAACAACTCAGAATTGTTCTATAATTGATTACTTGTGTTGTTTTTTTCCCATGTTAGGACGGATAAAGAAGGCGGGGATGCCTTGTTAGTTCATGTGGGGAATGAACACGGTGGTCGAAAAGGGGTTTAAGTAGCGTAATAGGCTACAGTAAAAGCAGAAAGAAATAGAAAGTAGATGATAAAGGAACGAGGGTAACTGATTTAACTGATGTTATTTTCTAGCAATATTTAAATGCTTACTTACTACATTTTATATTTCATGTTTTCTAATGAGAAGTCTTGTTAAAATGAAAAGCATGATGATGACAATGAAAATGTGATGATGAAGAGGAAGGTGATGAATACAATGCGAATGTTGATGATGAAAAATTTGATGACTTAGAGGATGTTGATGATAATGACAATGTTGATGAGAAGGCTGATGATGAAGAGGAAGGTGATGATGAAGAGGATGTTGATGACAATGACAATGTTGGTGAGAAGGCTGGTGATGAAGAGGAAGGTGGTGATGAAGAAGAATGTGATGATGAAAGGGAAGGTGATGATGAAGAGGAAGGTGATGACAATGACAATGATGAAGAGGAAGGAGATGATGAAGAGGAAGGTGATGATGAAGAGGATGTTGATGACAATGAAAATGTTGATGAGAAGGTAGTTGATGAAGAGGAAGGTGATGATTAAATGCGAATGTTCATGATGACAAAACTGATGACAAAGAGGATGTTGATGATAATGACAATGTTGATGAGAAGGCTGATGATGAAGAGGATGTTGATGACGAAGTGGCTGAAGAAAAGAATGTGGCGAGAAAACGTACTCTACCGAAAAATAAAAAACAAGGCATTCAAGAACCGAGGGTTCAACATCAGAAGTCCACAAAAAAATTAGTAAGACAGTTGAGAAACATAAAGGTAACTGATTTAACTTAATGTTTTTTTTCTAGCCTTTTAAATTACTTACTATAATTAGCATTTCATGCTTGTTAGTGAACAGCATGTTGAAAATGAAAAGCTTGATGAAAATGAAAATGTTGATGACGACGTGAATGAAAAAAAATGCAGTGATTGAAAAGTGAATGAACCAGTAAAAGATACAGAGTTTGAAGAATATGTTGATGTCCGAATGGTGATGGATGAAGAGTAAGAAGAACATGTTGATAAAGAAGAAGAAGATTGTGTTTTCAAGAAGTGAATGAATCAGTAAAAGATGGAGTGTTTAAAGAAGTTAATGAAGTAGAAAGAGATACAGAGTTTGAAGATGTTGTTGATGTGGAAATGGCGATGGAAGGCGAGGAAGAAGAACATCTTGATGAAGATGTTAATAAAGAAGTCAATGAATATGAAGATCCATTTATTAAACAATTGGATGCAGAGCTTTCCAATATAAGAATGAAACCCAGTCCTCCAATAAGAAGAAGGAAGTCTGGAAGAATCTTATTGCAGAAGCTTTCAAAAACTGTTTTTGTCAAAAAATGGCAAAGGTATGAGTGAGACCAATCCAATCAAATTTTAATTTGTGATGAATATTTTTGATGCTACTATAAGTGTGTTTGCTAAAGAATATTTTGATTCTACTTTTCTATTAAGTTAATGAATATTTGTGATGCTACTTTTGTATGAATATTTGTTATGGTAATATAACTTTCTTTGGTTATGGTAATTTGTCAATGCAACTGTACTTAGGGTTATGATTGCCACTGTAGGTGGTTATAAGGTCAACATTGCTATTCTTATTGGTTATTGGGTCTAATTTGCCATGGATAATACCTCATTGTTTTTTTTCCTTAATTGGAGTGAGCGTTGAGTTGTTATTACTTCACCATACTTATGTTGGTGTCTGAATTAGGCATATATATAATAGACTACGTTTGGTTTTCTTTTGATTGCAATAGTGTGCAGGAGGTTAACCAGTCCAGGTTTAGGTTAAGTTGTCCCGGTTTGTTCTACTAGTACTAGAAGGTTGTGGTTGCCTATTGTTACTAAATAGTATAACTTACTTGCATTACATAATAACAGTTTATATATTATAGGTAATATATAGTGTGTTTATAGGATGTTGATAAAGTTTATATGTTTTTAATATAGTGTTATATGATGTTTACAATCGTGTTGTGTAATCGCATCACTCATAGTGTGTTAAAACAGTCAAATGGTTGTGTTTCATTTTTATATCCAGGTCTACTCATTGATTTTATGTCCAGGTCTGCACTAGATGTTTACAATCGTGTTGCGTAATCTTGTGAATCATGGTGTGTTATAGAGTCAAATAGTTGTGCTATAGAATCAATCATGTGCCGTGTTATTATTAAAGTTCATCTACTCCTAGATTCATACAACCTGCATAACAAACGACATCATGTAAAAAAAAAAGAATTACCTCTAATTTTGATGTCTCTATTGTTAACTCTTGTAACTTGAATTTTGTAACTAAAACCTTAATTAAACACCACGTACGAACAAGTAGAACAAGCAGAACAAGAGAATTATAAACAAGACCTAATTACGGTGTATTTGTTTATAGGTTTTTTGTAATATGTATAAATTTAATAATAATATTATTTACGATATATAGAATTTTATATTATTATAATTATATTATATAGGCTATACTTATCTTTTATTTGAATAATACATTTCTAAATCAAATTATTTCCTAATTCAAACTCTTCTCTTCATTAACTAATTTCCTATTAATTTGGTCGGTTAGTGTTAATCTGCAATTAGACGTGTTCCATTAACTTATTTAGATGTGTTACAGTTTAAAGGCTTCCTCTAAATAATTGGACGTGTGTTGCAAACTAATTAGACGTGTTCTTTGAAACTTATTAGACGTGTTCGTTATTTAGACGTATTCCAGGCGAAACTTATTAGACGTGTTTCCAACTAGACGTGTTATTTTTTCAATCAGACGTGTTATTTTTTCAATCAGACGTGTTCCTGGTAAAAGTTATTAGACGAGTTGTTAATTACACGTGTTTCTTGCTAAACTTGTTAGACGTTGTTGTCAATTAGATGTGTCCCTGGTAAAACTTAATAGACGTGGTTACCAATTAGAGTACTTATTTAGACATGTTGCAAGTTTCTAATTAGATGTGTTGCCACTATTATTTAGACGTGTTCCATTTTGTTTCTGTAAAAACCTTAAATAGACGTGTTCCTTTTGTTAAATTAGACGGGTTATCTAAGAAACACGTCTATATAAGGGGCACTAATAAAGCAAAAATGTAGTAGTGGCAAATATCTTATTCATTCATCGTGGAGCTCAAAAGTATCTAACTCCAAACATTTGGAGGAAAAAATCATATGTTGCATACACGTGTCTGTCACGAGCTTTACATTATACTCAATAATGGCGTTTATAACAGCCATATTGTAGTGACCCGAACTTTTCCATGTTTATATATATATTAAATGAAATTGTTATTTACATGATTAAGTGTTTCCAACATGTTAAGCAATCAAACTTGTTAAGACTTGATTAATTGAAATAGGTTTCATATAGACAATTGACCACCCAAGTTGACCGATGATTCACGAACGTTAAAACTTGTAAAAACTATAGGATGACATATATATGGTTATATATATAGTTAACATGATTTTATTATAAGTATGTATCTCATTAGGTATTTTAACAATGAGTTATATACATAAAAATGAGACTATTAATTTAAGAAACTCAAAAACGATATATATAACGATTATCGTTATAACAACGTCTTACTAGGTACATATGAATGATATTAAGATATTGATACACTTGGTTAATTATATTAAATGATAAGTAAATATATTATTAAGTGTATTAACAATGAAATACATATGTAAAAATAAGACTATTAACTTAATGGTTTCGAAACGAGACATATATGTAACGATTATCGTTGTAACGACATTTAACAGTATATATATCATATTAAGATATATTATATATCATAATATCATGATAATATAACAATTTAACATCTCATTTGTTATAATAAACAATGGGTTAACAACATTCAACAAGATCGTTAACCTAAAGGTTTCAAAACAACATTTACATGTAACGACTAACGATGACTTAACGACTCAGTTAAAATGTATATACATGTAGTGTTTTAATATGTATTCATACACTTTTGAAAGACTTCAAGACACTTATCAAAATACTTCTACTTAACAAAAATGCTTACAATTACATCCTCGTTCAGTTTCATCAACAATTCTACTCGTATGCACCAGTATTCGTACTCGTACAATACACAGCTTTTAGATGTATGTACTATTGGTATATACACTCCAATGATCAGCTCTTAGCAGCCCATATGAGTCACCTAACACATATGGGAACCATCATTTGGCAACTAGCATGAAATATCTCATAAAATTACAAAAATATGAGTAATCATTCATGACTTATTTACATGAAAACAAAATTACATATCCTTTATATCTAATCCATACACCAACGACCAAAAACACCTACAAACACTTTCATTCTTCAATTTTCTTCATCTAATTGATCTCTCTCAAGTTCTATCTTCAAGTTCTAAGTGTTCTTCATAAATTCCAAAAGTTCTAGTTTCATAAAATTAAGAATACTTCCAAGATTGCAAGTTTACTTCCAAGTTTTCTAAATCCATTCCAAGTAATCATCCAAGATCAAGAAACCTTTGTTACTTACAGTAGGTTATCTTTCTAATACAAGGTAATAATCATATTCAAACTTTAATTCAATTTCTATAACTATAATAATCTTATTTCGAGTGGAAATCTTACTTGAAATTGTTTTCGTGTCATTATTCTGCTTCAAGAACTTTCAAGCCATCCAAGGATCCTTTGAAGCTAGATCTATTTTTCTCATTTCTAGTAGGTTTATCCAAGGAACTTGAGGTAGTAATGATGTTCATAACATCATTCGATTCATACATATAAAGCTATCTTATTCGAAGGTTTAAACTTGTAATCACTAGAACATAGTTTAGTTAATCCTAAACTTGTTCGCAAATAAAAGTTAATCCTTCTAACTTGACTTTTAAAATCAACTAAACACATGTTATATATCTATATAATATGCTAACTTAATGATTTAAAACCTGAAAATACGAAAAACACCTTAAAATCGTATTTACGCAGTCGTAGTAACACCGCTGGCTGTTTTGGGTTAGTTAATTAAAAACTATGATAAACTTTGATTTAAAAGTGGAAGTATGTTTTCTAAAATGGTCATCTAGACGTCGTTCTTTCGACTGAAATGACTACCTTTACAAAAACGACTTGTAACTTATTTTTCCGACTATAAACCTATACTTTTTCTGTTTAGATTCATAAAATAGAGTTCAATATGAAACCATAGCAATTTGATTCACTCAAAACGGATTTAAAATGAAGAAGTTATGGGTAAAACAAGATTGGATAATTTTTCTCATTTTAGCTACGTGAAAATTGGTAACAAATCTATTCCAACCATAACTTAATCAACTTGTATTGTATATTATGTAATCTTGAGATACCATAGACACGTATACAATGTTTCGACCTATCATGTCGACACATCTATATATATTTCGGAACAACCATAGACACTCTATAAGTGAATGTTGGAGTTAGCTATACAGGGTTGAGGTTGATTCCAAAATATATATAGTTTGAGTTGTGATCAATACTGAGATACGTATACACTGGGTCGTGGATTGATTCAAGATAATATTTATCTATTTATTTCTGTACATCTAACTGTGGATAACTAGTTGTAGGTTACTAACGAGGACAGCTGACATAATAAACTTAAAACATCAAAATATATTAAAAGTGTTGTAAATATATTTTGAACATACTTTGATATATATGTATATATTGTTATAGGTTTGTGAATCAACCAGTGGCCAAGTCTTACTTCACGACGAAGTAAAAATCTGTGAAAGTGAGTTATAGTCCCACTTTTAAAATCTAATATTTTTGGGATGAGAATACATGCAGGTTTTATAAATGATTTACAAAATAGACACAAGTACGTGAAACTACATTCTATGGTTGAATTATCGAAATTGAATATGCCCCTTTTTATTAGGTCTGGTAATCTAAGAATTATGGAACAGACACCCTAATTGACGCGAATCCTAAAGATAGATCTATTGGGCCTAACAAACCCCATCCAAAGTACCGGATGCTTTAGTACTTCGAAATTTATATCATATCCGAAGGGTGTCCCGGAATGATGGGGATATTCTTATATATGCATCTTGTTAATGTCGGTTACCAGGTGTTCACCATATGAATGATTTTTATCTCTATGTATGGGTTGTGTATTGAAATATGAAATCTTGTGGTCTATTGTTACGATTTGATATATATAGGTTAAACCTATAACTCACCAACATTTTTGTTGACGTTTTAAGGATGTTTATTCTCAGGTGATTATTAAGAGCTTCCGCTGTCGCATACTTAAATAAGGACGAGATTTGGAGTCCATGCTTGTATGATATTGTGTAAAAACTGCATTCAAGAAACTTATTTCGTTGTAACATATTTGTATTGTAAACCATTATGTAATGGTCGCGTGTAAACAGGATATTTTAGATTATCATTATTTGATAATCTACGTAAAGGTTTTTAAACCTTTATTGATGAAATAAAGGTTATGGTTTGTTTTAAAATGAATGCAGTCTTTGAAAAACGTCTCATATAGAGGTCAAAACCTCGCAACGAAATCAATTAATATGGAACATTTTTAATCAATAAGAACGGGACATTTCAGTTGGTATCCGAGCGTTGGTCTTAGAGAACCAGAAAATTTGCATTAGTGTGTCTTATCGAGTTTGTTAGGATGCATTAGTGAGTCTGGACTTCGACCGTGTTTTCTATAAAAATGATTGCTTAACATTTTTGTTGGAAACTATATATTATTAACATATATATATTATGTGATATATTAATCTCTTAACATGTTTGATATTGTGTGATAGATGTCTACCTCTAGCACAAATCCCATTGAATCACCTAATAATAACGAAGAGTCGAATATATATTGGACTGATTCACAAGTTCCCGAAGAAGAACCGGAAGAAGAATCAGAACCGGAAGAGGAGGAACCAGAGGAGGAAATAGAACCGGTGGGGGAAATAATAAAACGGTTAAGTAAATAAAAATCCTCAACCAACTGACCAAGGTTAATTATGGTCAATGGTGTTTCCGCCAAGGAAGCAAAATATTGGGAGGATTACCAATTCTCCGATGAATCGGATTCCGACGAGAATTCCGATGATGTTATAGAAATTACCCCAACTGAATTTAAAAAGGCAAAAGAAAATAATAAGGGAATAGAGAAATCTAATTCCAACCCTGATGAACTTTATATGTATCGTCAACCCCCGAAGCCCTTAAGTTGTAACAATGACCCGGGAACCTCTAAACCACTAGGTTTTTCTAAACCGTTGTGGAAAACGACAGCTAGTATTAGGGGAACATCATATATCCCTAGAAACTTGGCAAAACAAACCAAAACCGAAGAAGAAGAAACGAGCGAGTCAGAATAAGATAGTTGTATTCGTGTGGTGTAATATATGTAATATAGTGTGCTTATGCTTTATGATATATGTAAAAATTGCTTGTATTAATAAGTATTTTTTTTTTAATCTAACTCTTGTCTATTTTACAGTATAAAAACACAAAATGGATAGACAACCCAATATTTTAAGAGACCTACCCGGAGACATGATTGATGAAATCTTGTCTAGAGTCGGTCAGAATTCTTCGGCACAACTATTTATGGCGAAATCAGTTTGTAAGACATTCGAAGAACGTTCCAAGAATGTCTTGTTTATAAGAGACTTTCATTTGAAAGATGGGGGATATCACATTGGGAAACCCATAAGTTACGATGTGTTTACTTTGAAGCATATATTGCGGGGAACCCAAATGCTATTTTACGCAACGGGTTAAGAAATTATTTTGACTCAATGTATCCGAATATAGGACTTCATGATTTAGAAAAAGCGGCTAACATGCAACATAAAGAAGCATGCTATGCTTACGGGTTAGTAATGTTCGCTTCTCACCAAAGTGAGAACAAGAACATCGGGCTACAACTATTAAACAAAACGTTCCCACAAGTGACGGAGTCGGTAATTGGGGTAAGAAATGAGGTTTTAGGTTATTACGAGACTGTTGGTCATTACGTAACCCTCGTCCCTTTGACGACGTTACAACACGCTGTCTTAACAACGGCCATAACGGTTATGTTCCACAAGACCAAGGATGGGAAGTAGTCCTAGTAAAACCAGAATGCATGACTTGTTTCTGGACGTATGAATTACGTGTCTTTATTGCCTTTACTGAACGACTTGTGTACTAGCTAGAATTATCTTGACAACTATCTTGTATCAAAGTTATTGTGTGCTATATTTCATGCTTTATGTAAAATAAGCGGTATTGTAAGTTTGTAAAATATTGTATAAAAGTTTGAACGCGAAATATTATTATAATCAGTTTTTCATATAGAATTGTAGTAGTTGAAATGTATATTAGCTACTAAGTATGAACTTAACGGGTAGGTACTACCCGAATTTAAACTTATAAAACGCTAATATGAAGAAAAAGCTTTTATAAATGAGTTCATATTATGCTACGAAATACTATTAACTACTCTTAATATTCTGTATGATTAACTTGTTCCATTTGACTATTTTGAAGGAAATGGCACCGACTACTCGACACACCGTGAATATGAATGAAGAGGAATTCCGTACTTTTCTAGCTTCAAACATAGCCGCAGTACAGCCTGCGCTACATACCAACAATAACCTTGGATCTAGCAGTACAAGAAATCGTGTAGGATGCACCTACAAAGAATTCACTGCCAGCAAACCTTTGGAATTTGATGGAACCGAAGGACCGATCGGATTGAAACGGTGGACCGAGAAGGTCGAATCGGTGTTTGCCATAAGTAAGTGTACTGAAGAGGACAAAGTGAAGTACGCTACGCATACCTTCACAGGTTCTGCGTTAATATGGTGGAATACCTATCTAGAGCAAGTGGGACAAGATGATGCGTACGCACTACCGTGGTCAGCATTCAAGCACTTGATGAACGAGAAGTACCGTCCCAGAACCGAGGTCAATAAGCTCAAGACAGAAATTAGAGGGTTACGAACCCAAGGATTTGATATTACCACGTACGAAAGACGATTCACAAAATTGTGCCTATTGTGTCCGGGAGCGTTCGAAGATGAGGAAGAGAAGATCGACGCGTTTGTGAAAGGATTACCGAAAAGAATCCAAGAAGATATAAGTTCACACGAGCCCGCCTCCATACAATAGGCATGTAGAATGGCTCACAAACTAGTGAACCAGATTGAGGAAAGAATTAAAGAACAGACGGCTGAAGAGGCCATTGTGAAGCAAGTCAAAAGAAAGTGGGAGGAAAACGGTGATAAGAATCACCAATACAACAACAACAACAATTACAATAATAATCGCAACAATTATCCTAACAATCGCAACATCAATCGCAACTACAACAAACGGCCCAACAACAACAACAACAACAACAAAAACAACAGCAACTACAACAATTGTCCCAACAACAATAACAATCGCAACAACAACAACAATCAGAAGCAGCTATGCCAAAGGTGTGAAAAGTATCACTCGGGGTTCTGCACTAAATTTTGCAAAAAGTGTAAAAGAAATGGTCATAGCGCGACGAAGTGTGAGGTCTACGGACCAGGGGTTAACAGAACGAAAGGAACAAATGGTGTCGGAACGAGTAATGGCGGAGCAAGTAGTATCGGAGCAAGTTATGCCAATGTAGTTTGTTATAAATATGGAAAACCGGGCCACATTATTAGAAATTGCCCGAACCAGGAGAACACGAATGGACAAGGCCGCGGAAGAGTTTTCAATATTAATGCGGCAGAGGCACAGGAAGACCCGGAGCATGTTACGGGTACGTTTCTTATTGACAATAAATCTGCTTACGTTTTATTTGATTCGGGTGCGGATAGAAGCTATATGAGTAGAGATTTTTGTGCTAAATTAAGTTGTCCATTGACGCCGTTGGATAGTAAATTTTTACTCGAATTAGCAAATGGTAAATTAATTTCAGCAGATAATAGATGTCGGAATCGAGAAATTAAACTGGTTAGCGAAACATTTAAGATTGACTTGATACCAGTAGAGTTAGGGAGTTTTGATGTGATAATCGGTATGGACTGGTTGAAAGAAGTGAAAGCAGAGATCGTTTGTTACAAAAATGCAATTTGCATTATACGAGAAAAAGGAAAACCCTTAATGATGTACGGAGAAAAGGGCAACACGAAGCTACATCTTATTAGTAATTTGAAGGCACAAAAACTAATAAAAAAAGGTTGCTATGCTGTTCTAGCACACGTCGAGAAAGTACAAACTGAGGAAAAGAGCATCAATGATGTTCCCGTCACAAAAGAATTTCCCGATGTATTTTCGAAAGAATTACCGGGATTACCCCCACATCGATCCGTTGAATTTCAAATAGATCTTGTACCAGGAGCTGCACCAATAGCTCGTGCTCCTTATAGACTCGCACCCAGCGAGATGAAAGAACTGCAAAGCCAATTACAAAAACTTTTAGAGCGTGGTTTCATTCGACCAAGCACATCACCGTGGGGAGCTCCTGTTTTGTTTGTCAAGAAGAAAGATGGTACATTCAGGTTGTGTATCGACTATCGAGAGTTGAACAAACTTACCATCAAGAACCGCTACCCACTACCGAGAATTGACGACTTATTTGATCAACTACAAGGCTTGTCTGTTTATTCAAAGATTGACTTACGTTCCGGGTATCATCAAATGCGGGTGAAAGAAAATGATATTCCAAAGACTGCTTTCAGAACACGTTACGGTCATTACGAGTTTATGGTCATGCCGTTTGGTTTAACTAATGCACCAGCTGTGTTCGTGGACCTTATGAACCGAGTGTGTGGACCATACCTTGACAAGTTTGTCATTGTTTTCATTGATGACATACTTATTTACTCAAAGAATGACCAAGAACACGGTGAACATTTGAGAAAGGTGTTAGAAGTATTGAGGAAGGAAGAATTGTACGCTAAATTTTCAAAGTGTGCATTTTGGTTGGAAGAAGTTCAATTCCTCGGTCACATAGTGAACAAAAAAGGTATTAAGGTGGATCCGGCAAAGATAGAAACTGTTGAATAGTGGGAAACCCCGAAAACTCCGAAACACATACGCCAGTTTTTAGGACTAGCTGGTTACTACAGAAGGTTCATCCAAGACTTTTCCAGAATAGCAAAACCCTTGACTGCATTAACGCATAAAGGGAAGAAATTTGAAAGGAAGGATGAACAAGAGAAAGCGTTTCAGTTATTGAAGAAAAAGCTAACTACGGCACCTATATTGTCATTGCCTGAAGGGAATGATGATTTTGTGATTTATTGTGATGCATCAAAGCAAGGTCTCGGTTGTGTATTAAAGCAACGAACGAAGGTGATTGCTTATGCGTCTAGACAATTGAAGATTCACGAGCAAAATTATACGACGCATGATTTGGAATTAGGCGCGGTTGTTTTTGCATTAAAGACTTGGAGGCACTACTTATATGGGGTCAAAAGTATTATATATACCGACCACAAAAGTCTTCAACACATATTTAATCAGAAACAACTGAAGATGAGGCAGCGTAGGTGGATTAAATTATTGAATGATTATGACTTTGAGATTCGTTACCACCCGGGGAAGGCAAATGTGGTAGCTGACGCCTTGAGCAGAAAGGACAGAGAACCCATTCGAGTAAAATCTATGAATATAATGATTCACACTAACCTTACTAATCAAATAAAGGAGGCGCAACAAGGAGTTTTAAAAGAGAGAAATTTAAAGGATGAAATACCCAAAGGATCGGAGAAGCATCTTAATATTCAAGAAGACGGAACCCGGTATAGGGCTGAAAGAATTTGGGTACCAAAATTTGGAGATATGAGAGAAATGGTACTTAGAGAAGCTCATAAAACCAGATACTCAATACATCCTGGAACGGGAAAGATGTACAAGGATCTTAAGAAACATTTTTGGTAGCCAGGTATGAAAGCCGATATTGCTAAATATGTAGGAGAATGTTTGACGTGTTCTAAGGTCAAAGCTGAACATCAGAAACCATCAGGTCTACTACAACAACCTGAAATCCTGGAATGGAAATGGGAAAACATTACCATGGATTTCATCACTAAATTGCCAAGGACTGCAAGTGGTTTTGATACTATTTGGGTAATAGTTGATCGTCTCACCAAATCGGCATACTTCCTGTCATTAAGAGAAGATGACAAGATGGATAAGTTAGCACGACTGTATTTGAAGGAAGTCGTCTCCAGACATCAAATACCAATCTCTATTATCTCTGATAGGGATGGCAGATTTATTTCAAGATTCTGGCAGACATTACAGCAAGCATTGGGAACTCATCTAGACATGAGTACTGCCTATCATCGACAAACTGATGGGCAGAGCGAAAGGACGATACAAACGCTTGAAGACATGCTACGAGCTTGTGTTATTGATTTCGGAAACAGTTGGGATCGACATCTACCGTTAGCAGAATTTTCCTACAACAACAGCTACCATTCAAGCATTGAGATGGCGCCGTTTGAAGCACTTTATGGTAGAAAGTACAGGTCTCCGATTTGTTGGAGTGAAGTGGGGGATAGACAGATTACGGGTCCGGAGATAATACAAGAAACTACCGAGAAAATCATCCAAATTCAACAAAGATTGAAAACTGCCCAGAGTCGACAAAAGAGCTACGCGGACAGTAAAAGAAAAGATATAGAGTTTGAAATTGGAGAAATGGTCATGCTTAAGGTTTCACCTTGTAAAGGCGTTGTTCGATTTGGTAAACGGGGGAAACTAAATCCAAGGTACATTGGACCATTCAAGATTATAGATCGTGTCGGACCAGTAGCTTACCAACTGGAGCTACCTCAACAACTCGCTGCTGTACCTAACACTTTCCACGTCTCAAATTTGAAGAAATGTTTTGCTAAAGAAGATCTCACTATTCCGTTGGACGAAATCCAAATCAATGAAAAACTTCAATTCATTGAAGAACCCGTCGAAATAATGGATCGTGAGGTTAAGAGACTTAAACAAAACAAGATACCGATTGTTAAGGTTCGATGGAATGCTCGTAGAGGACCCGAGTTCACCTGGGAGCGTGAAGATCAGATGAAGAATAAATACCCGCATTTATTTCCAGAAGATACGTCAACACCTCCAACTGCTTAAAATTTCGGGACGAAATTTATTTAACGGGTAGGTACTGTAGTGACCCGAACTTTTCCATGTTTATATATATATTAAATGAAATTGTTATTTACATGATTAAGTGTTTCCAATATGTTAAGCAATCAAACTTGTTAAGACTTGATTAATTGAAATAGGTTTCATATAGACAATTGACCACCCAAGTTGACCGGTGATTCACGAACGTTAAAACTTGTAAAAACTATACGATGACATATATATGGTTATATATATAGTTAACATGATTTTATTATAAGTATGTATCTCATTAGGTATTTTAACAATGAGTTATATACATAAAAATGAGACTATTAATTTAAGAAACTCGAAAACGATATATATAACGATTATCGTTATAACAACGTCTTACTAGGTACATATGAATCATATTAAGATATTGATACACTTGGTTAATTATGTTAAATGATAAGTAAATATATTATTAAGTGTATTAACAATGAAATACATATGTAAAAATAAGACTACTAACTTAATGATTTCAAAACGAGACATATATGTAACGATTATCGTTGTAACGACATTTATATCATATTAAGAGATATTTATACATCATAATATCATGATAATATAATAATTTAAAATCTAATTTGATATTATAAACATTGGGTTAACAACACTTAACAAGATCGTTAACCTAAAGGTTTCAAAACAACATTTACATGTAACGACTAACGATGACTTAACGACTCAGTTAAAATGTATATACATGTAGTGTTTTAATATGTATTCATACACTTTTGAAAGACTTCAAGACACTTATCAAAATACTTCTACTTAACAAAAATGCTTACAATTACATCCTCGTTCAGTTTCATCAACAATTCTACTCGTATGCACCCGTATTCGTACTCGTACAATACACAGCTTTTAGATGTATGTACTATTGGTATATACACTCCAATGATCAGCTCTTAGTAGCCCATGCTAGTCACCTAACACGTGTGGGAACCATCATTTGGCAACTAGCATGAAATATCTCATAAAATTACAAAAATATGAGTAATCATTCATGACTTATTTACATGAAAATAAAATTACATATCCTTTATATCTAATCCATACACCAATGACAAAAAATACCTACAAACACTTTCATTCTTAAATTTTCTTCATCTAATTGATCTCTCTCAAGTTCTATCTTCAAGTTCTAAGTGTTCTTCATAAATTCTAAAAGTTCTAGTTTCATAAAATCAAGAATACTTCCAAGATTGCAAGTTTACTTCCAAGTTTTCTAAATCCATTCCAAGTAATCATCCAAGATCAAGAAACCTTTGTTACTTACAGTAGGTTATCTTTCTAATACAAGGTAATAATCATATTCAAACTTTAATTCAATTTCTATAACTATAACAATCTTATTTCGAGTGGAAATCTTACTTGAAATTGTTTTCGTGTCATGATTCTGCTTCAAGAACTTTCAAGCCATCCAAGGATCCTTTGAAACTAGATCTATTTTTTTTATTTCCAGTAGGTTTATCCAAGGAACTTGAGGTAGTAATGATGTTCATAACATCATTCAATTCATACATATAAAGCTATCTTATTCGAAGGTTTAAACTTGTAATCACTAGAACATAGATTAGTTAATTTTAACTTGTTCGCAAATAAAAGTTAATCCTTCTAACTTGACTTTTAAAATAAACTAAACACATGTTCTATATCTATATGATATGCTAACTTAATGATTTAAAACCTGGAAACACGAAAAACACAGTAAAACCGGATTTACGCCGTCGTAGTAACACCGCGGGCTGTTTTGGGTTAGTTAATTAAAAACTATGATAAACTTTGATTTAAAAGTTGTTATTCTAAGAAAATGATTTTTATTATGAACATGAAACTATATCCAAAAATTATGGTTAAACTCAAAGTGGAAGTATGTTTTCTAAAATGGTCATCTAGACGTCGTTCGTTCGACTGAAATGACTACCTTTACAAAAGCAACTTGTAACTTATTTTTCCGACTATAAACCTATACTTTTTCTGTATAGATTCATAAAATAGAGTTCAATATGAAACCATAGCAATTTGATTCACTCAAAACGGATTTAAAATGAAGAAGTTATGGGTAAAACAAGATTGGATAATTTTTCTCATTTTAGCTACGTGAAAATTGGTAACAAATCTATTCCAACCATAACTTAATCAACTTGTATTGTATATTATGTAATCTTGAGATACCATAGACACGTATACAATGTTTTGACCTATCATGTCGACACATCTATATATATTTCGGAACAACCATAGACACTCTATATGTGAATGTTGGAGTTAGCTATACAGGGTTGAGGTTGATTCCAAAATATATATAGTTTGAGTTATGATCAATACTGAGATACGTATACACTGGGTCGTGAATTGATTCAAGATAATATTTATTGATTTATTTCTGTACATCTAACTGTGGACAACTAGTTGTAGGTTACTAACAAGGACAGCTGACTTAATAAACTTAAAACATCAAAATGTATTAAAGGTGTTGTAAATATATTTTGAACATACTTTGATATATATGTATATATTGTTATAGGTTTGTGAATCAACCAGTGGCCAAGTCTTACTTCCCGACGAAGTAAAAATCTGTGAAAGTGAGTTATAGTCCCACTTTTAAAATCTAATATTTTTGGGATGAGAATACATGCAGGTTTTATAAATGATTTACAAAATAGACACAAGTACGTGAAACTACATTCTATGGTTGAATTATCGAAATCGAATATGCCCCTTTTTATTAAGTCTGGTAATCTAAGAATTAGGGAACAGACACCCTAATTGACGCAAATCCTAAAGATAGATCTATTGGGCCTAACAAACCCCATCCAAAGTACCGGATGCTTTAGTACTTCGAAATTTATATCATATCCGAAGGGTGTCCCGGAATGATGGAGATATTCTTATATATGCATCTTGTTAATGTTGGTTACCAGGTGTTCACCATATGAATGATTTTTATCTCTATGTATGGGATGTGTATTGAAATATGAAATCTTGTGGTCTATTGTTACGATTTGATATATATAGGTTAAACCTATAACTCACCAACATTTTTGTTGACGTTTTAAGGATGTTTATTCTCAGGTGATTATTAAGAGCTTCCGCTGTCGCATACTTAAATAAGGACGAGATTTGGAGTCCATGCTTGTATGATATTGTGTAAAAACTGCATTCAAGAAACTTATTTCATTGTAACATATTTGTATTGTAAACCATTATGTAATGGTATGGTCGCATGTAAACAGGATATTTTAGATTATCATTATTTGATAATCTATGTAAAGCTTTTTAAACCTTTATTGATGAAATAAAGGTTATGGTTTGTTTTAAAATGAATGCAGTCTTTGAAAAACGTCTCATAAAGAGGTCAAAACCTCGCAACGAAATCAATTAATATGGAACGTTTTTAATCAATAACAACGGGACATTTCATTCAAAAGCAGCGTGCATCGCATGTCTAAGAACAAAAAATGTAAACACTAAAAGATTCACTACTAACTACGATCCATGATATTTCATTGTTGGGTCATTCTAATATTCATAATCAATGAATACATATGAATTTTGGTCTCAGCAAGTTAACTATTCATCATCATTGAATATAACCAAACATTCACATTAATCTTAATTCATGTTATTCCCATAACATGATCAATTATGGAGATTTTATATAATCAACAATTATTCATGGATTAAACATGCTAATATATAACACATTGATATAGAATGAATACGATCGTACCAACTATATATCAATTCATTAAGATAAAACTGATTAATGTTCCAAAAACATATCCAAATACTAATTTACAAATTCAAAAGATCCCCAGCATAAGAAAGTCTAATACTAATGGCATGATCATCATGCTTGTTTTATGTCATAGGCTTCGTGAATTGGTCAGCCATACTATCATTTATATGAACCTTTAGATACTAATTTCATTCATCTCAATGACTTCATGAATGTAGTCAAATTCTCAAAGAATGTGCCAAATCTATTTATGTATATGTGATTCACTCGCAAATATAATAACACTAGAACTATCACATTACATTTTCATGGTAGAATTTATTTGGGAACTATTCCGAGTTCAACAACAAACTTTCTAATCAAGAAAGCGTTCTGAGCAGCTTCTTAAGAAGCAATGTGTTCTACTTTCATTGTAGACCGTTCAACCGTGCCCGACTTCAAACTCTTCCAATCAACTACCTCGCCCATCATGACAATGACACAGTCTAACGGCAATCGAGAATCATCTCGATTAGTTTGGAAACTTACATTTTTATAGCATTTAATACTTAACTCTTCGTATAAACTATCCTAAACCAAGAACATATCTTTAGTTCTCTGTAAATACTTAAGAATGCTCTTAATAGCAATCCAATGTTCTTCAACTGGATTCTGTTGATAATGAGTCGTCAAACTCAAAGCTAACGAAATATCAGGCCTAGTACATAACATGGCATACATAATGGATCCTATAGCCGAAGCATACGGGATACGTTCATTCGTCTTATCTCATCAGGTGTGATAGGACTTTGAGACTTGCTCAAGGTTACGTCCTTTTGTATGGGCAATGCTCCGCAGGGAGTTTTACATGCTAAATCTACAAAAGTTTTGTAAATGTATGTGTTTTGACTCAAACCAATAATCCTTTTGGATTTATTTCTATAGATCTTGGTTCAAAGAATATAAATAGCTTCTCCAAGATCTTTCATGACAAAACATTTTCCAAGTGAAGACTTGACATCTTCTAAAGTTGGAATGTCATTTCCAATAAGTAGTATGTCATCAACATATAAGATCAAGAAGACTACTTACCTCTCACTAGCTCTAATGTAAACACATGGCTCATCTTTGTTTTAATAAAAATCGAACTCTTTAATTTTCTCATCAAACTTGAGATTCTAGCTCCTGGATGCTTGTTTTAATCCATAAATGGATTTTAGAAGATTTCATACTTTATTAGGATGCTTTGGATTTACAAACCCTTTCGACTGAACCATATATACTCCTCAATTAGGTCGCCATTTAGAAAAGCAGGAAGTTTGACATCTATTTTCCATATTTCATAATCATGAAAAGCAGCTATGGCAATAAGTATCCTAATTGATATAATGGTCGCGACTAGTGAATAATTTTATGCATAATCAATTTCTTGAGTCTGAGTATAACCTTTTGCCACCAACCGAGCCTTAAAATTGTATACATTACCGTCCATGTCATCCTTCTTCTTGAAGACCCATTTACAACCTTTTATTTTACAATTGGGTGGAAGATCAATAAAGTCTCATACTTGATTCTCTTTTATGAACTACATCTCTGTATTTATAGCATCTTTTTAGATTTTGGATCTGGTATGGCCTCACGGTAGTTAGAGGGTTAATCATAATCCCCTAGATAAGGTTTATCTGAATTAATCAGAAGATTAAGCCTCTTATTTCAATGAGGAGTTCTACTAGATCTACGAAGTACATGTGCAACATGTTCTGGTTCACCAACAGTGTGCTCAGCTTCAACGTGTGGTTGGCTAGTGCCTTTTGGAAGGTATGTTACTTTTATGAAACTTGAATTTCTTCAAGATTTTTTTATACTCCCACTAACTACTTGTAAGAGAAGATCTCTTTCCAAGAATTCAGTAAACCGAGTAGTAAACACTTTGTTTTTAGCTTGGTGGTAAAAGTAGTAACCCATTGTTTCCTTTGAGTATCCCACAAAGTAACATTTGATACTTCTGGGTTCTATTTTTATTTAAAGCGTCACGTTTCACATACGCTTCACCAGTGTAACAACCCAAATTTCTACTAAAGAGGAATGACGTTCTTCTAAGTGGAACGACGTTCCAGAAAGCTGAACGATGTACCGAATTAGTGGTACGACGTTGTGTTACAAAGAAAAGTAAAAAAAATTAAACAGAACATTTTGAGGCTGTTTAGGGAACGACGTTCCTACTTAATGGAACGTCAATCTAATTTTTAGTTAAGAGGAACAACTTTCCTGAAGCTAGAACGACATTCCTGGTGCCATGATCATTTTGTAATTGAATAAGAAGAAGTGTGGGGACTAGAGTGCAATTTTGCATGAGGTCATTTTAAGGGTTAGAAGACTGATCCAAATTAGTCTTTTATCCTCATTTCACTCCATCTAAACACACCTACTAGTCAGAGAAACATTTCTAGAGTAATAAAGCTCTAATGGAAGAAGAAGAAGAAGACGATGTGCACGCTCTAGTTGGAGCTCACCCTTGTTTTTGATGGTTTCTAGCATCAGGTTTATGCTAAGGTAATACCCTATTTCGAATTCCTAGTGTTTAATCTTGCTCTTGTGTTAGGGTTTGGGTCTATGATTGTGGTAAACCCATTTCACTAAGAAATTTGGGGTTAATGGTGTCCATTGAAGTATGTGAACATCTTTGAATGTGGGTTTGAGTTGGATGAAAATTTTTGTGAATTACTCATGATAATTTGGATGTTACGAACTAGATAAATTGTGTTTCGGTGAGTTGGTTGGTCATTAGAACATGTTTCGGGTGTTAGATGGTTAATCATGAGTCATGCACAACAAGTG
This sequence comes from Rutidosis leptorrhynchoides, assembly GCF_046630445.1. Classification (NCBI taxonomy): domain Eukaryota; kingdom Viridiplantae; phylum Streptophyta; class Magnoliopsida; order Asterales; family Asteraceae; genus Rutidosis; species Rutidosis leptorrhynchoides. Next base: position 202,605,374 of record NC_092339.1, read on the forward strand.
TTTGATGAAATGCCTCGTCTAAAAACTTGTGTTGCTAAAGATGTTAAATGTTGTTAAAATGAGTTTTTAAATATCTATAAACTGATTTTGATCATGTAAAAGTATTGTGGTTCATTTTGGGTGAAACACGTCACTATGAAAAATACACGAAACATAATTGTTTAAATGTCATATCTTGCCAACCGTGGCTCCGTTTGAGGCATGTGAACACTTTTTGAAAAGTTATTTGAATGTACTTTCCAAATAATTAACTTGTACTTACTTTGTTGGAGGTTAAATGAGTCACAATGTCTATGAAAAAAGGGGCTGTTCGGTTTGAGTAATTGGGTGAAAAGTGAACAAAGTGTTATTGCTTGGGATATTGAACATGGTTTAAGTGTCTATAATTTTAAGTTGTTGTTAGGCTCAAATTACCACACATTGTGGTGAAGGTTCGGGTCCTTTGGGTCAAGTGCAAATTGTGTTAAGTGGCACTTATTTGCGTGTGGGTTGAAATTACCACCCGTAGTGGTAATTTGGTGATGTCCATTTAGGTGTCTAAATGGGCGGGTGTTAGGGAGCAAGGTGGAAATCCTTAGTTAAGGGTGTTGGCATTAGATTCTCCTATAGAGAATGGTTGTTTATGTGTTGCTATGCCTATGTTTATATAGGTGATTCCTTGCTTGGATTCGGACGATGGTATTATATACATGGCTTGTGCTTGCGTTCCAAGGAGAGTAAAGTATTTATATGTGCATGTATATAGGTTGTTTGCTTGTAGGTGAAGTGGCGAGTGACACCGGGAAAAAGGATTCACTCTTTGTTGGCCACATGGTATGTTGTGAGTGACATTCGGTTGTGAGGGATCACTCTTTGTTGGCCACGCGGTGCAAAGTGGTAAGTGATGTCCTTAAGGATTCACTTTTCGTTGGTCACGATGCATTTGTAGGAAGTGGCGAGTGTTTATCATATATTATCCACTCTTTGTCGGCCACTTGTGAGGATGTGGTAAATGTCACCTTTTGGTTTCGCTTTTTGTTGGCCACATCCGGGTGTATATGGTAGTGCCATCCGGGAGGCGCTTTTGTTGACCATATACACGGGTTGATGGTGTTATTCATTTAATGACTAGCACAATTGGATATGGTTAACCTTATTTTTGTGTGTTGATGTGTAGCATATTATATTGTGTTCATATGCGTTTGCGATGCTAGCTTGTATGCGGAGTTGTGTAAGTATGCGGTTGCTTTGTTAGCTTGTATGCGGATTTATGTTCGTTTGTGCAAGGAAGCAGGTTATGTATGTATGCATATAAGTATTGCACTCACTAAGCTTTTGCTTACTCCTTAATTTTTTTACCTTTTTTAAGTACCAAAAGATTTGGCTTGAAGCTATCTAGTTGTTAGACAAGATGTTTAGGAGGGATTGGCCTGGCGGAATGGCTTGTAGCCTTCGGACTTGGGTGGGGGATTTAAAAAATCCCCGCGATCATGCTCTTGGTATTGGGTTGTGATTTTGAGTCTTAACTCAAAATTTGTTTTAATTTGGGTCGTGTTAAACACTTAGTGTTTTTATGGATCATGTCGCCCTCGATGTCGAAAATTCTTGAAAACTTGTTGTATGTTTTGTAAACTTTATTATGCGGGTTTTGGATACATCAAGACTTGTAGTTTGTTGGAAATGTGATTTGGACATTAAATTAAAAGCGAAGCTCCGCTCCATTTGCCTGTGACAAAAAAGAAAAGAAAAAAATAAATGTTGTCATTTTTCGGTAACGGGTTCATGTCGATTCAACCACCCCAGACTTTCACATATTGAGTATGTATGTAGCAGACTCTAATGCATATCCCCAAAAAGACGGTGATAGAGTAGTTAGACTCATCATAGATCGAACGATAACAAGTACATTTTGATTCCTCCGCTCAGAAACACCATTGGGTTGTGGTGTGTAAGGCGGAGTGAACTGTGAGACAATCCCACGATTCTTTAAGTGGTCCATAAACTCTTGACTCATATACTCCCTACCTCAATCAGACAGAAGGGCTTTAATGGTCTTTCTAAGCGAATTCTCTACCTTATTTTCGTGGACTTTGAACATTTCAAAACTTCATGTTTATGTTTTATCAAGTAAACATAACCATATCTACTGTTATTATCAGTAAACGTAATGAAGTATGATTCACCATTTCTAGATATTATTCTAAAAGGGCCACATACATCGGTATGTATTAGTCTTAAAAGAATTTTAAAAGATTTCGGTAATATATAATTTTGAGTTTCAAAACCATTTAACTTTAAACTCGTTTGAGTTTAACGTTTTAAAGTTATCATTTATAAATTTGAAACTCGTTACCGATTATATTTGATGTTTTCATTAAAAACATTTTGCATATACCATAATCAACGATTATATATATAGCCTAGCTCATACATGCATCATACACATACATAGCCTAGCTCAAAAATCTTATGCTTGATCCCATGAGCCGACATGGGATCAAGAGGTCAAACTATGGAAAATCTATAGCTCCCACTTGATTTAAGAACCAAGTGAAAACTTGTCAAACGTCATTGTTGTTAACTTGATTCATTCGCCATCTTCTAAGTCAAACTTCGCGTTGCATCTTTATCTTCAATCTTCATCTTGTTACATTTATTTAAAATTGAAAAGTACAACGAATCTAATATTTTTACAAATTAAAATAAATCTATTAAAATACTATGAAATTGAAAATAAATAAAATACAACTTTGGTTTCTATGGCCTCAAATAAACCAAAAACTAACATGGCATAAATTTTCCATAAACAACAATCACACATAGGTCGGGGCATTATGAGCTATGTATGCAATCACAATTTGATAACAACATTATTAAACCTATATATGGCTTGTCCATTGTTACAATGCATGTGTGTAACCATAGAACAAAATATAAATATTAAATAATCAACAATTATTGAAGTCATAACTATTAAATTCAAATTTAAACAATGATTTTCTTTAAATCTTATTTGTGCATCATGAGGGTAATCTAAATCAACAAAGTTAACTTTAAAAACAACAAATCAACACAAAGATCAATCTAAGAAAATCACATGACAATTAAGACGGTGTAAAAGTGGCTCTTGATACCACGGATAGGATCATATAGCCTAAACACAATGTTCTACAATATAAGCACAATAGTCCATCCTTTTCTAAAAAAAAATGGTGATAGAGAACTTCCCCATTGACTTATATGCATACATCTGTTTTGTCCCATTACCGATGTGGGACTTTGGGTTTGTGACGACTGTAGTGACCCGAACTTTTCCATGTTTATATATATATTAAATGAAATTGTTATTTACATGATTAAGTGTTTCCAACATGTTAAGCAATCAAACTTGTTAAGACTTGATTAATTGAAATAGGTTTCATATAGACAATTGACCACCCAAGTTGACCGGTGATTCACGAACGTTAAAACTTGTAAAAACTATACGATGACATATATGGTTATATATATAGTTAACATGATTTTATTATAAGTATGTATCTCATTAGGTATTTTAACAATGAGTTATATACATAAAAATGAGACTATTAATTTAAGAAACTCGAAAACGATATATATAACGATTATCGTTATAACAACGTCTTACTAGTTACATATGAATCATATTAAGATATTGATACACTTGGTTAATTATGTTAAATGATAAGTAAATATATTATTAAGTGTATTAACAATGAAATACGTATGTAAAAATAAGACTACTAACTTAATGATTTCGAAACGAGACATATATGTAACGATTATCGTTGTAACGACATTTAACGTATATATATCATACTAAGATATATTATATATCATAATATCATGATAATATAACAATTTAACATCTCATTTGTTATAATAAACAATGGGTTAACAACATTCAACAAGATCGTTAACCTAAAGGTTTCAAAACAACATTTACATGTAATGACTAACGATGACTTAACGACTCAGTTAAAATGTATATACATGTAGTGTTTTAATATGTGTTCATACACATTTGAAAGACTTCAAGACACTTATCAAAATACTTCTACTTAACAAAAATTCTTACAATTACATCCTCGTTCAGTTTCATCAACAATTCTACTCGTATGCACCCGTATTCGTACTCGTACAATACACAGCTTTTAGATGTATGTACTATTGGTATATACACTCCAATGATCAGCTCTTAGCAGCCCATGTGAGTCACCTAACACATGTGGGAACCATCATTTGGCAACTAGCATGAAATATCTCATAAAATTACAAAAATATGAGTAATCATTCATGACTTATTTACATAAAAACAAAATTATATATCCTTTATATCTAATCCATACACCAACGACCAAAAACACATAAAAACACTTTAATTCTTCAATTTTCTTCATCTAATTGAACTCTCTCAAGTTTTATCTTCAAGTTCTAAGTGTTCTTCATAAATTCCAAAAGTTCTAGTTTCATTAAATCAAGAATACTTCCAAGATTGCAAGTTACTTCCATGTTTTCTAAATCCATTCCAAGTAATCATCCAAGATCAAGAAACCTTTGTTACTTACAGTAGGTTATCTTTCTAATACAAGGTAATAATCATATTCAAACTTTAATTCAATTTCTATAACTATAACAATCTTATTTCGAGTGGAAATCTTACTTGAAATTGTTTTCGTGTCATGATTCTGCTTCAAGAACTTTCAAGCCATCCAAGGATCCTTTGAAACTAGATCTATTTTTCTTATTTCCAGTAGATTTATCCAAGGAACTTGAGGTAGTAATGATGTTCATAACATCATTCGATTCATACATATAAAGCTATCTTATTCGAAGGTTTAAACTTGTAATCACTAGAACATAGTTTAGTTAATTCTAAACTTGTTCGCAAATAAAAGTTAATCCTTCTAACTTGACTTTTAAAATTAACTAAACACATGTTCTATATCTATATGATATGCTAACTTAATGATTTAAAACCTGGAAACACGAAAAACACCGTAAAACCGGATTTACGTCGTCGTAGTAACACCGCGGGCTGTTTTGGGTTAGTTAATTAAAAACTATGATAAACTTTGATTTAAAAGTTTTTATTCTGGGAAAATGATTTTTATTATGAACATGAAACTATATCCAAAAATTATGGTTAAACTCAAAGTGGAAGTATGTTTTCTAAAATGGTCATCTAGACGTCGTTATTTCGACTGAAATGACTACCTTTACAAAAATGACTTGTAACTTATTTTTCTGACTATAAACCTATACTGTTTCTGTTTAGATTCATAAAATAGAGTTCAATATGAAACCATAGCAATTTGATTCACTCAAAACGGATTTAAAATGAAGAAGTTATGGGTAAAACAAGATTGGATAATTTTTCTCATTTTAGCTACGTGAAAATTGGTAACAAATCTATTCTAACCATAACTTAATCAACTTGTATTGTATATTATGTAATCTTGAGATACCATAGACACGTATACAATATTTCGACCTATCATGTCGACACATCTATATATATTTCGGAACAACCATAGACACTCTATATGTGAATGTTGGAGTTAGCTATACAGGGTTGAGTTTGATTCCAAAATATATATAGTTTGAGGTGTGATCAATACTGAGATACGTATACACTGGGTCGTGGATTGATTCAAGATAATATTTTTTGATTTATTTCTGTACATCTAACTATGGACAACTAGTTGTAGGTTACTAACGAGGACAGCTGACTTAATAAACTTAAAACATCAAAATATATTAAAAGTGTTGTAAATATATTTTGAACATACTTTGATATATATGTATATATTGTTATAGGTTCGTGAATCAACCAGTGGCCAAGTCTTACTTCCCGACGAAGTAAAAATCTGTGAAAGTGAGTTATAGTCCCACTTTTAAAATCTAATATTTTTGGGATGAGAATACATGCAGGTTTTATAAATGATTTACAAAATAGACACAAGTACGTGAAACTACATTCTATGGTTGAATTATTGAAATCGAATATGCCCCTTTTTATTAAGTCTGGTAATCTAAGAATTAGGGAATAGACACCCTAATTGACGCGAATCCTAAAGATAGATCTATTGGGCCTAACAAACCCCATCCAAAGTACCGGATGCTTTAGTACTTCGAAATTTATATCATATCCGAAGGGTGTCCCGGAATGATGGAGATATTCTTATATATGCATCTTGTTAATGTCGGTTACCAGGTGTTCACCATATGAATGATTTTTATCTCTATGTATGGGATGTGTATTGAAATATGAAATCTTGTGGTCTATTGTTACGATTTGATATATATAGGTTAAACCTATAACTCACCAACATTTTTGTTGACGTTTAAAGCATGTTTATTCTCGGGTGAATACTAAGAGCTTCCGCTGTTGCATACTAAAATAAGGACAAGATTTGGAGTCCATGTTTGCATGATATTGTGTAAAAACTGCATTCAAGAAACTGATTTCGATGTAACATATTTGTATTGTAAACCATTATGTAATGGTCGTGTGTAAACAGGATATTTTAGATTATCATTATTTGATAATCAACGTAAAGCTTTTTAAACCTTTATTTATGAAATAAAGGTTATGGTTTGTTTTAAAAATGAATGCAGTCTTTGAAAAACGTCTCATATAGAGGTCAAAACCTCGCAACGAAATCAATTAATATGGAACGTTTTTAATCAATAAGAACGGGACATTTCAGTTGGTATCCGAGCGTTTGTCTTAGAGAACCAGAAATTTGCATTAGTGTGTCTTATCGAGTTTTTTAGGATGCATTAGTGAGTCTGGACTTCGATCGTGTTTTCTTTAAAAATGATTGCTTAACATTTTTGTTGGAAACTATATATTATTAACATGTATATATTATGTGATATATTAATCTCTTAACATGTTTGATATTGTGTGATAGATGTCTACCTCTAGCACAAATCCCATTGACTCACCTAATAATAACGAAGAGTCGAATATATATTGTACTGATTCACAAGTTCCCGAAGAAGAACCGGAAGAAGAATCAGAACCGGAAAAAGAATTAGAACCGGAAGAGGAGGAACCGGAGGAGGAAATAGAACCGGTGGGGGAAATAATAAAACGGTTAAGTAAAAGAAAATCCTCAACCAACCGACCAAGGTTAATTATGGTCAATGGTGTTTCCGCCAAGGAAGCAAAATATTGGGAGGATTACCAATTCTCCGATGAATCGGATTCCGACGAGAATTCCGATGATGTTATAGAAATTACCCCAACTGAATTTAAAAAGGCAAATGAAAATAATAAGGGAAAGGGCATAAAAATAGAGAAATCTAATTCCAACCCCGATGAACTTTATATCAACAACAACAACAACAGCAACTACAACAATCATCCCAACAACAATAACAACCGCAACAACAACAACAATCAGAAGCAGCTATGCCAAAGGTGTGAAAAGTATCACTCGGGGTTCTGCACCAAATTTTGCAACAAGTGTAAAAGAAATGGTCAGCGCGGCGAAGTATGAGGTCTACGGACCAGAGGTTAACAGAACGAAAGGAACAAATGGTGTCGGAACGAGTAATGGCGGAGGAAGTAGTGTCGGAGCAAGTTATGCCAATGTAGTTTGTTATAAATGTGGAAAACCGGGCCACATTATTAGAAATTGCCCGAACCAGGAGAACACGAATGGACAAGGCTGCGGAAGAGTTTTCAATATTAATGCGGCAGAGGCACAGGAAGACCCGGAGCTTGTTACGGGTACGTTTCTTATTGACAATAAATCTGCTTACGTTTTATTTGATTCGGGTGCGGATAGAAGCTATATCAGTAGAGATTTTTGTGCTAAATTAAGTTGTCCATTGACGCCGTTGGATAGTAAATTTTTACTCGAATTAGCAAATGGTAAATTAATTTCAGTAGATAATATATGCCGGAATCGAGAAATTAAAGTGGGTAGCGAAATATTTAAGATTGATTTGATACCAGTAGAGTTAGGGAGTTTTGATGTAATAGTTGGCATGGACTGGCTGAAGAAGGTGAAAGCAGAGATCGTATGTTATAAAAATGCAATTCGCATTGTACGAGAAGAAGGAGATCCCTTAATGGTGTAGGAGAAAAGGGCAACATGAAGCTACATCTTATTAGTAATTTGAAGGCACAAAAACTAATAAGAAAAGGTTGCTATGCTGTTCAAGCACACGTCGAGAAAGTACAAACTGAAGAAAAGAGCATCAATGATGTTCCCGTCGCAAAAGAATTTCCCGATGTATTTCCGAAAGAATTACCGGGACTACATCCACATCGATCTGTTGAATTTCAAATAGATCTTGTACCAGGAGCTGCACCAATAGCTCGTGCTCCTTATAGACTCACACCCAGCGAGATGAAAGAACTGCAAAACCAACTTCAAGAACTATTAGAACGTGGTTTCATTCGACCAAGCACATCACCATGGGGAGCTCCTGTTTTGTTTGTCAAGAAGAAGGATGGTACATTTAGGTTGTGTATTGACTACAGAGAGTTGAACAAACTTACCATCAAAAACCTTTATCCACTGCCAAGAATTGACGACTTATTTGATCAACTACAAGGCTCGTCGGTTTATTCGAAGATCGATTTACGTTCTGGATATCATCAAATGCGAGTAAAGGAGGATGATATTCCAAAAACTGCTTTTAGGACGCGTTATGGTCATTACGAGTTTATGGTTATACCGTTTGGATTGACTAACGTACCAGCTGTGTTCATGGACCTTATGAACCGAGTGTGTGGGCCATATCTTGACAAGTTTGTCATTGTTTTCATCGATGACATACTTATTTACTCAAAGAATGATCAAGAGCACAAAGAACATTTGAGAAAAGTGCTAGAAGTATTGAGAAAAGAAAAACTGTACGCTAAGTTTTTAAAGTGTGCATTTTAGTTGGAAGAAGTTCAATTCCTCGATCACATAGTGAACAAAGAAGGTATCCAGGTGGACCCGGCAAAGATCGAAACTGTTGAAAAGTAGGAAACCCCAAAAACTCCGAAGCATATATGTCAATTTTTAGGATTGGCTGGTTACTACAGAAGATTCATCCAAGATTTCTCCAAAATAGCAAAACCCTTGACTGCATTAACGCATAAAGGGAAGAAATTTGAATGGAAGGATGAACAAGAAAAGGCGTTTCAATTATTGAAGAAAAAGCTAACTACGGCACCTATATTGTCATTGCCTGAAGGGAATGATGATTTTGTGATTTATTGTGATGCATCAAAGCAAGGTCTCGGTTGTGTATTAATGCAACGGATGAAGGAGATTGCTTATGCGTCTAGACAATTGAAGATTCACGAGCAAAATTATACGACGCATGATTTAGAATTAGGCGCGGTTGTTTTTGCATTAAAGACTTGGAGGCACTACTTATATGGGGTCAAAAGTATTATATATACCGACCACAAAAGTCTTCAACATATATTTAATCAGAAACAACTGAATATGAGGCAGCGTAGGTGGATTGAATTGTTGAATGATTACGACTTTGAGATTCGTTACCACCCGGGGAAGGCAAATGTGGTAGCCGACGCCTTGAGCAGAAAGGACAGAGAACCCATTCGAGTAAAATCTATGAAGATAATGATTCACACTAACCTTACTCCTCAAATAAAGGAGGCGCAACAAGGAGTTTTAAAAGAGGGAAATTTAAAGGATGAAATACCCAAAAGATCGGAGAAGCATCTTAATATTCGGGAAGACGGAACCCGGTATAGGGCTGAAAGAATTTTGGTACCAAAATTTGGAGATATGAGAGAAATGGTACTTAGAGAAGCTCATAAAACCAGATACTCAATACATCCTGGAACGGGAAAGATGTAAAAGGATCTTAAGAAATATTTTTGGTGGCCAGGTATGAAAGCCGATATTGCTAAATATGTAGGAGAATGTTTGACGTGTTCTAAGGTCAAAGCTGAACATCAGAAACCATCTGGTCTACTACAACAACCTAAAATCCTAGAATGGAAATGGGAAAACATTACCATGGATTTCATTACTAAATTGCCAAGGACTGCAAGTGGTTATGATACTATTTGGGTAATAGTTGATCGACTCACCAAGTCAGCACACTTCCTGCCAATAAGAGAAGATGACAAGATGGAGAAGTTAGCACGACTGTATTTAAAGGAAGTCGTCTCCAGACATGGAATACCAATCTCTATTATCTCTGATAGGGATGGCAGATTTATTTCAAGATTCTGGCAGACATTACAGCAAGCATTGGGAACTCGTCTAGACATGAGTACTGCCTATCATCCACAAACTAATGGGCAGAGTGAAAGGACGATACAAACGCTTGAAGACATGCTACGAGCTTGTGTTATTGATTTCGGAAATAGTTGGGATCGACATCTACCGTTAGCAGAATTTTCCTACAACAACAGCTACCATTCAAGCATTGAGATGGCGCCGTTTGAAGCACTTTATGGTAGAAAGTGCAGGTCTCCAATTTGTTGGAGTGAAGTGGGGGATAGACAGATTACGGGTCCGGAGATAATACAAGAAACTACCGAGAAAATCATCCAAATTCAACAAAGATTGAAAACCGCCCAGAGTCGACAAAAGAGCTACGCGGACAGTAAAAGAAAAGATATAGAGTTTGAAATTGGAGAAATGGTCATGCTTAAGGTTTCACCTTGGAAAGGCGTTGTTCGATTTGGTAAACAGGGAAAACTAAATCCAAGGTACATTGGACCATTCAAGATTATAGATCGTGTCGGACACTGGAGCTACCTCAACAACTCGCGGCTGTACATAACACTTTCCACGTCTCAAATTTAAAGAAATGTTTTGCTAAAGAAGATCTCACTATTCCGTTGGACGAAATCCAAATCAATGAAAAACTTCAATTCATTGAAGAACCCGTCGAAATAATGGATCGTGAGGTTAAGAGACTTAAACAAAACAAGATACCGATTGTTAAGGTTCGATGGAATGCTCGTAGAGGACCCGAGTTCACCTGGGAGCGTGACGATCAGATGAAGAAGAAATACCCGCATTTATTTCCAGAAGATACGTCAACACCTCCAACTGCTTAAAATTTCGGGACGAAATTTATTTAACGGGTAGGTACTGTAGTGACCCGAACTTTTCCATGTTTATATATATATTAAATGAAATTGTTATTTACATGATTAAGTGTTTCCAACATGTTAAGCAATCAAACTTGTTAAGACTTGATTAATTGAAATAGGTTTCATATAGACAATTGACCACCCAAGTTGACCGGTGATTCACGAACGTTAAAACTTGTAAAAACTATACGATGACATATATATGGTTATATATATAGTTAACATGATTTTATTATAAGTATGTATCTCATTAGGTATTTTAACAATGAGTTATATACATAAAAATGAGACTATTAATTTAAGAAACTCGAAAACGATATATATAACGATTATCGTTATAACAACATCTTACTAGTTACATATGAATCATATTAAGATATTGATACACTTGGTTAATTATGTTAAATGATAAGTAAATATATTATTAAGTGTATTAACAATGAAATACATATGTAAAAATAAGACTACTAACTTAATGATTTCGAAACGAGACATATATGTAACGATTATCGTTGTAACGACATTTAACTGTATATATATCATACTAAGATATATTATATATCATAATATCATGATAATATAACAATTTAACATCTCATTTGTTATAATAAACAATGGGTTAACAACATTCAACAAGATCGTTAACCTAAAGGTTTCAAAACAACATTTACATGTAACGACTAACGATGACTTAACGACTCACTTAAAATGTATATACATGTAGTGTTTTAATATGTGTTCATACACTTTTGAAAGACTTCAAGACACTTATCAAAATACTTCTACTTAACAAAAATGCTTACAATTACATCCTCGTTCAGTTTCATCAACAATTCTACTCGTATGCACCCGTATTCGTACTCGTACAATACACAGCTTTTAGATGTATGTACTATTGGTATATACACTCCAATGATCAGCTCTTAGCAGCAAATGTGAGTCACCTAACACATGTGGGAACCATCATTTGGCAACTAGCATGAAATATCTCATAAAATTACAAAAATATGAGTAATCATTCATGACTTATTTACATGAAAACAAAATTACATATCCTTTATATCTAATCCATACACCAACGACCAAAAACACCTACAAACACTTTCATTCTTCAATTTTCTTCATCTAATTGAACTCTCTCAAGTTTTATCTTCAAGTTCTAAGTGTTCTTCATAAATTCCAAAAGTTCTAGTTTCATAAAATCAAGAATACTTCCAAGATTGCAAGTTTACTTCCAAGTTTTCTAAATCCATTCCAAGTAATCATCCAAGATCAAGAAACCTTTGTTAATTACAGTAGGTTATCTTTCTAATACAAGGTAATAATCATATTCAAACTTTAGTTCAATTTCTATAACTATAACAATCTTATTTCGAGTGGAAATCTTACTTGAAATTATTTTCGTGTCATGATTCTGCTTCAAGAACTTTCAAGCCATCCAAGGATCCTTTGAAGCTAGATCTATTTTTCTTATTTCAAGTAGGTTTATCCAAGGAACTTTAGGTAGTAATTATGTTCATAAAATCATTCGATTCATACATATAAAGCTATCTTATTCGAAGGTTTAAACTTGTAATCACTAGAACATAGTTTAGTTAATTCTAAACTTGTTCACAAATAAAAGTTAATCCTTCTAACTTGACTTTTAAAATCAACTAAACACATGTTATATATCTATATGATATGCTAACTTAATGATTTAAAACCTGGAAACACGAAAAACACCGTAAAACCGGATTTACGCCGTCGTAGTAACACCGCGGGCTGTTTTGGGTTAGTTAATTAAAAACTATGATAAACTTTGATTTAAAAGTTGTTATTCTGGGAAAATGATTTTTATTATGAACATGAAACTATATCCAAAAATTATGGTTAAACTCAAAGTGGAAGTATGTTTTCTAAAATGGTCATCTAGACGTCGTTATTTCGACTGAAATGACTACCTTTACAAAAACGACTTGTAACTTATTTTTATGACTATAAACCTATACTGTTTCTGTTTATATTCATAAAATAGAGTTCAATATGAAACCATAGCAATTTGATTCACTCAAAACGGATTTAAAATGAAGAAGTTATGGGTAAAACAAGATTGGATAATTTTTCTCATTTTAGCTACGTGAAAATTGGTAACAAATCTATTCCAACCATAACTTAATCAACTTGTATTGTATATTATGTAATCTTGAGATACCATAGACACGTATACAATATTTTGACCTATCATGTCCACACATCTATATATATTTCGGAACAACCATAGACACTCTATATGTGAATGTTGGAGTTAGCTATACAGGGTTGAGTTTGATTCCAAAATATATATAGTTTGAGTTGTGATCAATACTGAGATATGTATACACTGGGTCGTGGATTGATTCAAGATAATATTTATCGATTTATTTCTGTACATCTAACTGTGGACAACTAGTTGTAGGTTACTAACGAGGACAGCTGACTTAATAAACATAAAACATCAAAATATATTAAAAGTGTTGTAAATATATTTTGAACATACTTTGATATATATGTATATATTGTTATATGTTCGTGAATCAACCAGTGGCCAAGTCTTACTTCCCGACAAAGTAAAAATCTGTGAAAGTGAGTTATAGTCCCACTTTTAAAATCTAATATTTTTGGGATGAGAATACATGCAGGTTTTATAAATAATTTACAAAATAGACACAAAGTACGTGAAACTACATTCTATGGTTGAATTATTGAAATCGAATATGCCCCTTTTTATTAAGTCTGGTAATCTAAGAATTAGGGAATAGACACCCTAATTGACGCGAATCCTAAAGATAGATCTATTGGGCCTAACAAACCTCATCCAAAGTACCGGATGCTTTTATACTTCGAAATTTATATCATATCCGAAGGGTGTCCCGGAATGATGGGGATATTCTTATATATGTATCTTGTTAATGTCGGTTACCAGGTGTTCACCATATGAATGATTTTTATCTCTATGTATGGGATGTGTATTGAAATATGAAATCTTGTGGTCTATTGTTACGATTTGATATATATAGGTTAAACCTATAACTCACCAACATTTTTGTTGACGTTTAAAGCATGTTTATTCTCAGGTGAATACTAAGAGCTTCCGCTGTTGCATACTAAAATAAGGACAAGATTTGGAGTCCATGTTTGCATGATATTGTGTAAAAACTGCATTCAAGAAACTGATTTCGATGTAACATATTTGTATTGTAAACCATTATGTAATGGTCGTGTGTAAACACGATATTTTAGATTATCATTATTTGATAATCAACGTAAAGCTTTTTAAACCTTTATTTATGAAATAAAGGTTATGGTTTGTTTTAAAAATGAATGCAGTCTTTGAAAAACGTCTCATATAGAGGTCAAAACCTCGCAACGAAATCAATTAATATGGAACGTTTTTAATCAATAAGAACGGGACATTTCAGTGACCCGAAAATTTCTAACTAAATTTAAACTTAATCTTTATATGATTTCGACACGATAAGCAAAGTCTGTAATGTTGAGCCTCAATAATTTTGGAACTATATTCATATATTCAATTACCCTTCGACTATTCCCAACAATTCACGAACATTTATATTTAACTTGATGTGCATATATAATTATATATATAAATACTAATTGAAAACATTAACAAAGTATTACGTGTATGATACCGTACATTAAACTTATTGGTTTCCATATCTATTTGATATATTGAACTATCAAAGTTAAAAGATAATATCAAATGATTGAATTATCAGGTACATTGTGATATGATTACGGGTATCTGTTGTGAGGTCCACTGTGATTTAAAAAATTTATTCTTTTTAACGGTATTCGGAATAATAGGTAAATTAATCTACAAGTGAGAACAAAGTGTCAAATAACGAAAGTTAGATAAAAGTTAGTGGACAACTAAATTTCACAATATTCGATTGGTCTATTTTTCAAACTTGCGAAAACGTTTTTCGATTCAATAGAATTTGATTATTAAAATATTTTGTTTAAATAATTTTAATATATACAATATGATATAAATCATTAGAATTAAATATATAAATAATTCGCAACGTGTATTTAAAAAGTGTTTATAAATATTGAATATATATATATATATATATATATATATATATATATATATATATATATATATATATATATATATATATATATATATATGATTTCAAATTAGTTAAGTAAATGATAGTAACAATTGTTATTTGATTCGATTGATTTTTAGATATGTTATTTGGAACGTTTGAGAAGTTAAAATAAACGATGGCGCATAAATGAATTATATCAAATTAAGTTCTAAAGCGTAAACGTTAGGTGATATAATAATATCTATTATTTAATCAATTTTAAATTATATATATTAAACTTTGAAATATAATTAGTTTTTTTAAAAACTAAATATTATATTACTAAATAAATATTTCTAAAATATATAAGTTTATATTTCTAAATGAAAATATATTTATATTTTACAAAGTGATAAAATATAATATTAACTTAATCATAAAACGTTTTAGATTTAAAATAATACTATTATATATATATATATATATATATATATATATATATATATATATATATATATATATATATATATATATATATACATACATACATACATATAACGAGGCGACAATTTAATGAAGCAAATGACCAAAACACTCAAACGAACAAGTTTATCGATGATTTAAGTCTAATTATTTATAAAGGTACTTGTCGCGTAACGTAGAGTACCAGTTTTCTAAGCGTATGAAAATGCGTTCGAGAAACCGAAACTGGGGCATAAACCGAGCATCAACGTACGACTTATCGGAGTTAAAGTTACAAGTAAACTTTGCATCTAAATATAATATAATATATATTTAATTATAAATTAAATTAATTATATAAATATTTATATAATAAAACTGTCGGCACAAGAAATCAAAACGAGGGAGTGCTGGACAGACTGGCCATGTGATCGCATGATATTTTCACTAAAAGCCCATGCGATCGCATGGGGCTTAGGTTCAGCAAAAGTAGTTTAAATACACGATTTTTATGCCAAATGATTTCACACACTTTCAATTTCTCTCGATAACTCTCTCTATATATATTTATATTTATTATTATTATTATTATTATTATTATTATTATTATTATTATTATTATTATTAATAATATTATTAATATTAATCCTAATATTATTATTAGTAGTATTAGTATTATTATAAGTATTATTATACATAAAATACTACGACAAGGTTATGAGCGAGCGATTTCAACACGGGTTTTTCGAGAGGGATAGAGCTAAGGAAATTATGGGTTATAGCTATGGAGGTGATGGGTATTATTCGGAGGTATTGTTCGTGAGGTCAAACTAGTGTTTATCATCGCCGTTGCATCTACGTACTTTCCTATAATATTGAATCAAAATATTGATACGTGAGCATTCATATCTTATCTTTTATATATTAATAGTGTATCCCTGACTAGTGCTTGAGTATATATGATTATGCATGCTTGTATGCTTAATTTCGTCGTTAAATAGTTTATGATAAATCACGAATTTGATAAATATGCTATTGAGATAAGGTATATGATATGCATGTCATTGGAAAGCTAGCGAAAAATTAATAACTTTTCATTTAGAAATCGTGTGGTTTCAATGAACGGATTAAAAGATATGGTCAAATGAATTATCATTAATTCTAATATTATTATTATTATTATTATTACTATCATCGTTATTGTTATCGTTATTATTATTATTATCTAATAATAATTATTATTATTATCATTATCGTTATCAATATAAGTATTATCATTAAAATTATTATTGTTATTATTAATACTATCGTTATTATCACTAAGGTTATTATATATATTATTATATATATTATTATTATTATTATTATTATTATTAATATCATTATAATAATTATTAGTATTATCATTAGTATTATTATAATTATTATTATTAGTATCATTATCATTAAAACTAATATTAGTATCATCTAATTATTATGATTACTATTATTATTATTATGAATGCGATATAAAAGATGATTAAAAGCTATTAAAAAATCAATTAGGAAATAATGAGTATAAGTATCATGATGAAATTAAAATATTGTAAGATATTGATTCAGATAAAAATATCGTTTTCATTATTTTTATCATTATTATTATTATTAAAAGTATCATTAATATTAAAACTATCATTTTTATTAAAATTGTCATTTTTAATAGAAATATCATTGTTATTATAAAAAATCATTATTATTATCATTTTAGTATTATTATTATTAAATGTTATCATTTTAAATAGAATTATTATTTTTTATATAAAATATTATTATTATTACAGTTAATATTAAAAAGTATCGTTATTATTAAAATTATCATGATTATAATTATCATTTTATTATAATTAATATCATTATTTGTAAATAAATATTGTTATTATTATTAGTAGAATAATAATAATTATTATTATTATTACAAAATAATACAACTTTTACTCATTATTATTATTATCATTATTATTTTATCAAATAAATATGTGATACAAAGATATTTTTATCACACGTAATATAATTACATTAATAATACATACCACTATATTTTTATGATATTAAGTGACCTGTATAAATTTTATTACTTGAGATATATAAAATTATACTTTTATCATGTATAAATTTTAATATAAATTTTCATTTATTAATAAATGACTTGTATTATTTACTCTAATAAAATCTGATAAATATATTTAAATATATAAAATGACTATATTTAAGTTATATAATAAACATGTATAGATTTTGGAAATCATTTTGGGTCAAGTTGACTTTTGTTGACTTTTGCATATCGGTCTCGAGCATTAGGATTGTGATACACTACGACTTAACCAAAATTGTTAGACAGATATCGACCAACATATAAATATAAATAATTAATATAGGTTCGTGAATCCGAGCCAACCTTGCAATTGTTCAGTGCCGTCATATGCGTAAATCACTAAGAAATACAGTATCGTGAGTTTCATTTGCTCCCTTTTTAAATGCTTTTGCAAAATATAT
Organism: Rutidosis leptorrhynchoides; assembly: GCF_046630445.1. Taxonomy (NCBI): domain Eukaryota; kingdom Viridiplantae; phylum Streptophyta; class Magnoliopsida; order Asterales; family Asteraceae; genus Rutidosis; species Rutidosis leptorrhynchoides. The sequence continues at coordinate 202,623,539 of NC_092339.1, forward strand.
TTTTGGGACTGAGAATACATGTGACGACCCGAAAATTTCTGACCAAATTTAAACTTAATCTTTATATGTTTCTGACACGATAAACAAAGTCTGTAAAGTTGAATCTCAAAATCTTTGAACTACTTTTATATAATCAATTACCCTTTGACTGTGCTCGACGATTCACGAACATTTATGTGTATATAGATATGTATATACAAAATATAGTTATATTAATTGAAAACGTTAACAAAGTATTAGATGTATAATACTTTACATGAACGTATTTGTTTCAATATATTTATCGACGGAATTAAAAGATATTATCAAATGATTGAATTATCAGATACATTGTGATATAGTTACGGGTTTCTGTTGTGAGGTCCACTGTGATTTAAGAAATCTGTTCTTTTAAACAACATTCGGAAAATGGTAAAGTGATTTACAAGTAAGAACAAATGTGTCAATTAACGGAAACTAGACAAGGGTTACTGGATATTCCTGTTAGAGTTTTAATTCATGCTTTACAATATTTTCCTCGTGACTTTGATAAGATAATTAGTTTAACTTTCATTTTATATGAAAGTAAGAACGTGGAGAATAAATAACTTAGATGTTGGATATCGACAAGTTAAGAAAATTGACATTTTACATTAAGATGATTCATACGTTTATTTAACCTTTGGACTTTATCCCACGCTTCACCAACAAACTGTAATTTAAAAACCCGAAACCTATTAATGAGTATATATAATTTTACTTTTCTAAAACGTTTTATGATATAACGATTTCCATTATTTTAACCTCTTAACAAAATGATTCCTAAATATATTTAGTTTTGAAAAACCAAAATTATCATATTTATTTGATTTAGTTTCAAATGTACAAAAATGTTTTCAGTTTAAAAAGAACTTTATTATTAAAACATTTTATGAGATAAACTGTTTATGAGTTTTTTTTGAATAACTTAATTAAAGCTTTGTATTATAAATTACAAATATATATATATATATATATATATATATATATATATATATATATATATATATATATATATATATATATATATATATATATATATATAACATAAACGTGATATGACATAATACTTTCTATTATTTAAACGATTATAAATGAACTTTGAAATATAATTATTTTTGAAAAACTAAATATTATATTATTAAATATTTCAATTATATAAATGTACAAATTATATTTTAAAATATATATTTTATAATGTGATAAGATTTGAACTAGATACAAAAACATTTTGATTTGAATTAATATTATCATATATACATATATATTAATGAATAACGAGACCATGAAGTAAAGAAGCAAATGACCAAAACACACGAACGTTAATGTTACATTTCGAGTGATATAGTTTATTGGTAATTTAAGTCTATATTTTGACAAGGGTACGAGTCACGAAACGTAGAATGCAAATTATTAAAGCGTACGAAGTAACGTTCGATAAACTGGAACTGGGACATAAGTCAAGCATCAACGTACAAATTATCGGAACAAATTTTACAAGTTAACTATGCACGAGAATATAATATATATATATATATATATATATATATATATATATATATATATATATATATATATATATATATATAATTATATAATTATATTAATTAAATATATTATATATAAAATATTATAAAAACTGTCTGCAGCCCATGTTTTAAACGAAGATGAGCTGGAAGAGAAGGCCATGCGATCGCATAGCCAGAAGGCTGAGAACCATGCTATAGCATGGGGACTGTTTTCAGAAAATGTCTATAAAAGCGATCGAGTTCTAGCATTCGACACACACACTTACATCTATATTTCTCCCACTGTTATTTATATTATTATTATTATTTAAATTATTATTTATATTATTATTATTATTAGGATTAATATTATTAATATTATTATTAGTATTAGTATTATTATTATTATTATTACATAAAATACTACGACGAGGGTATGTTCGAGTTATTTCAAAACGGGTTTTTTGAGCGGGATAAAGCTAAGGAAATAATGAGTTATAGCTATTGAGGTTATGGGTATAGTTCGTGGTTATAGCTCGTGAGTCAAACATAATGTTTATCATTTCCGTTGCGTCTACGTACTTCCCTGCAATATTGAATCACAATATTGATACGTGAGCATTCATATCTTATCTTTTATATATTAATAGTATATCCCTGACTAGTGCTCGAGTATATATGATTATGCATGTTTGTATGCTTAATTTCATCGTTAAATAGTTTATGATAAATCACGAATTTGATACATATGCTACTGAGTTAAGGTATATGATATGCATGTCGTTGGAAATCTGGCGAAAAATTAATAACTTTTCATTTAGAAATCGTGTGGTTTCGATGAACGGATTAAAAGATATGGTCAACTGAATTATCATTAATTCTAATATTATGATTATTATTATTACTATCGTCGTTATTGTTATCGTCATTATTATTATTATCTAATAATCATTATTATTATTATTATCATTATCGTTATCAATATAAGTATTATCATTAAAATTGTTATTGTTATTATTAATACTATCGTTATTATCACTAAGGTTATTATTAATATTATTATTAATATTATTATTATTATTATTATTATTATTATTATTATTATTATTATTATTATTATCATTAGTATTTTTATAATTATTATTATTAGTATCATTATCATTAAAACTAATATTAGTATCATCTAATTATTATGATTACTATTACTATCATTATTACGAATGCGATATAAAAGAGGACTAAAAGCTATTAAACAAATCGATTAGGAAATAATGATTATAAGTATCACGATGAAATTAAAATGTTGTAAGATATTGATTTAGATAAAAATATCGTTTTCATTATTTTTATCATTATTATTATTATTAAAAGTATCATTAATATTAAAACTATCATTTTTATTAAAATTATTATTTTTAATACAAATATTATTGTTATTATAAAATATCATTATTATTATTATCAATTTAGTATTATTATTATTAAAAATTATCATTTTAAATAGAATTATTATTTTTATATAAAATATTATTATTATTACAGTTAATATTAAAAAGTATCGTTATTACTAAAATTATCATGATTAGAATTATGATTTTATTATAATTAATATCATCATTAGTAAATAAATATTGTTATTATAATTATTAGTAGAATAATAATAATTATTATTATTACTACAAAATAATACAACTTTTACTCATTATTATTATTATTATCAATATTATTTTATCAAATAAATTCGTGATACAAAGATATTTTTACCACACATAATATAATTACATTAATAATACATATCACTATATTTTTATGATATTGAGTGAACTATATAAATTTTATTACTTGAGATATATATAAGTATATTTTTATCATAGATAAATTTTAATATAAATTTTTATTTATTAATAAATGACTTGTATTATTTACTCTAATAATATCTGATAAATATACTTAAATATATAAAACGACTATATTTAAGTTATATAATAAACATGTATAGATTTTGGAAGTCATTTTGGGTCAAGTTGACTTTTGCATGTCGGTCTCGAGCATTAGGATTGTGATACACTATGACCTGACCTAGCTTGTTAGACATTTATTTGACCAACATATACTAATATAGGTTTGTGAATCCGAGGCCTACCCTGCACTTGTTCAGTGCCGTCATATACATAATTGCTACGAAATACAGTATTGTGAGTTTCAATTGCTCCCTTTTTAAATGCTTTTGCAATATATATTTTTGGGACTGAGAATACATGCGGTGTTTTATAAATGTTTTACAAAATAGACACAAGTACTTGAAACTACTGGATTATCAGACCAAATATCACCCCTTTAGCTTGGTAACCTAAGAATTAGGGAACTGGCCCCTAATTGACGCGAATCCTAAAGATAGATCTATGGGCCTTGACAAGCCCTAGTCAAAAATTTGAACTGCTTTAGTACTTCGATTTATATACAGACAAGAGGATTCTGTTATACAGATGAGAGGATTCTATTTTGGGGATATTCTATATGCATTATGTTAATGTCGGTTACCAAGTGTTCATCATATAAATGATTTTTATACAGATAACTATATGCCTGTATGTTATAAAAACGAAATCTTGTGGTCTATTAAAATTATGGAAATAATTGATTACGATAAACTAATAAACTCACAAACCTTTTGGTTGACACTTTTAAGCATGTTTATTCTCATGTATGAAAGAAATCTTTCGCTGTGTATTTGCTCATTTAAAGATATTACTTGGAGTCTTTCATGGCATATTTCAAAAGACGTTGCATTCGAGTCATTGAGTTCAACAAAATTATTATTAAGTAAATGACAGATTTAGTCATTTATAGTTTGGATATATTATGAAATGGTATGCATACCTGTCAACTTTCGTTGTAATGAAAGTTTGTCTTTTAAAAACGAATGCAATGTTTGTAAAATGTATCATATAGAGGTCAAATACCACGCAATGAAACCAACTAGTTTATAGCCCGCGATTTTGCGGGTTTTTGAAATAAGAGATTATGAAATTTAATTAAAACATATTAGAAATGTATTGAAATGGGAAAAAAAGAAGATAAACATAGTAACATATAATTCATAATGTTAGATAAAAACTTGTACGGTAAACCAATCTGTAGCAAATATGAAAAGAAACATGAATAGTAAATAAATAAAAACTGACATTTCATGTTTACAGACGCGACTATCAAGCATATTTTATTGCTTCTAGTCTCTTGTAATATGCGTTAAGTGACGACAATGATTCTGCAAATTGTTTAGTTGTCAGCCTCTCTTGAAGCTTCGTCAAAATATTTATATGTAACTGATCCAACCTGCAATGTGTCACAAACGATGTTAAGTGTTAGAAACTATAGTTGTAGTATATTGGTTATTATTGGTAAATTTTATTATAAACTAAAATAAGTAAATTTATTTAGTTCATTAATGTACTTTAACTAATATTAGAAATAAAGAAAATTTCCCATTCATTGCGAAATCTTAGCCATATAACTTGTTAATGCGAAATCTTAGCCATACAAACGTGTTATTGTAAGTTGTAATATATACATGGTTGTTGGGCAATATAAGTCAAAAAAGGGGCAGAATTGAGATCAATCAAAAACACCCTGTCTATTCATAATTTCATTATAAAATAGTAATAAGAAAACTAAAATATCACGTAACTCTGTCTCACTTTTACAAAGATGTATGAATACCTTGAGAGTCTAATACATCTGACTATTGCCACGTTTGTTCTCTACAATATCCTGTTGCAGTTTACATTAACATCAGCGTAAACCAAAGATTGTCTGGCAGTTTAGAACATTTCACAAATCTTGTAAATTGTATAATTGTCTGACAATAAGCACACCAATATTCAACTCTCTAATCTTAATAGAAAATACCACTTACGGAGGCTACAGCTGCATGAACGACATGGAGTACATCAGTAGTAGCAACAACTTTTCCATCTGCATATAACATATGAAACTATTAGTTATTAACTATTCAAAGTATAAAAATATTGTGCGAAAATAGCATGAATCATATTAATGGTGTAAGCTTTATTTTATTTGTTGGAAAAGGGAAGAGGTGTAATAAATTATCACATAAAAAATTAAAGAAAAAGTTGATTATCATGTAAATTTAAATATTTACCTTTATCGACAATATAACAATTGTAAAAAACATTCCATTCTGCATGCAGAGCCTCAACTATTGGTAAATCAATGGACGTACATTCGAGAGTTGGATTCATCACCTAGAGTAAAAATGAAGCATCAAGTATGAACAAATAATCATCAAAAAATATATATTACTCTGTTAGAAAACACAATATCTTGCATACAAGAGAAAGAACTGTTTATTACCTTTTCTACCAAGGTTGAATCGGGAAAAGGACCCAATCCTATAACTCGCATCAAGATATCCTTTGAGCTATTGTATATTGAAATCCAATATTTATAATGCAGGTAGCTAAAAACAACTATATATTCTCAATATATACGTAATTATAGATTATTGATGTAAAATTTAGAGACCAACGTTAAAATAAAATGTGGTTTGTTATCAACCGTTTAAACCTTGTTCCGTCGGAATTGTATGCCAAAGTAGTTGATGAATGACCCGGTGCATCATATTCAACTCTCGAACCCATATTGTCATATAACCATGCTTTTATTTTTCTATCAGTTGCAGTTGAGAATATAAACTAGTATAAAAAACATATGTGAGTTAAAACAATCACTGGATTTTGTGAAGGAAAAAATACAAAAAACTTTTAGAGAAATAAGTTATACCTGAATGCTTATTCTCTGTTAGTTATAAAAATACAAACTTTTATCAATTAATTATTTCGACAAGTTACAATGCAAAGTTGTTTGTTTGGGTAAGAGAAGACAATATCATTAACACTGCCAGCATGAACCTCAATCTGTATAAAAAACAATGTACAAGATTAAGGTTGTTTCAAATATATGCATACGCATTTAATATATAATTATGGATTAATGGCAGCTAATGTTGGTGATTTGTGTCACCAATATGATTTAAGTGTAATGAAATTAATTTGTTAACCAAAATAATCTTGATAAATATGGAACAAGTTTGGGAAAGTGTGGAGTAAACACTTGTTTGAACTTATCTTAATTATGACGGGGGTTCGGGGGCAGCACCCCCGATAGCATGGTCCAAGGGGTGGCAACCCCTGGCGGGGTCCAAGGGGCAGAGCCCCTGGCTGGGGTCAGCTTGGAAATTTTTTATTTGGGTTAACATCGCTTTATTAAAAATGTCTTAAAATTCATTTTTGACCCGGTTTGACCCAAAATAAAAGCCCGGTTTTGAGCCTTATGTAGCAGTTATGAAACTGCCTCGGCAGTTATAGATTGAACTGCCATTCGGCAGTTATGAACCCATTTTTGGTTATTTAATTTCTTGGTATGTTTTCAAATTGATTCACACAAAAACACAGATTCATTGTTCAAAATTCTGAGTTTTATCCGATTGAAGATTTTGATAGTACCATCGAAATACTTTGATCTGAAAGTGATTACACGACTCTCAGAAATCCAAAATTGAAATTCTAAATCTACAACAGCTAAATATGAGTAGAAAATAAACCTTCAATTGGTTTCGAAGATCATCACCGCCATTAAAAGAGTATATCTGAACAATGGGCTTTGAGTAGTCGACACCTGAAAAATATTTCATAATACTTAATTTCAATCTTCTGAAATAAATGATCAATTTAGTTAAATTAATAACCATAAACATACCAAATAGGGTTCCATCAGCACGTACATCTTGATCAGGATTAGATATTAAAAGGCAAACCTGCACAGGCATTGAGCAAGCACCAAGATCACAAACCTTGAAATTCTTGTGAGCAAGCTTTTCTCTACTACCGAGTTCCCGTATCATGATATCTCGTGAATGTTCCAACTAAAATAAAAAGGACAAGAACGATTGTAATTATTACAGTTAAGTTAAGGAATGTCAAAAGATCAATTTTAGAGAATATGAGAACTAACCAAGAGGCAAAGTTTGTTGTACTTGATGAAAATCCATGTTTTTTTTTTACTACTGGACCTTAATTTAGGGTCATCACTCTAATGACCCGTCCTAATCCATCTGGACGAATACATTACATTTGTTTACATCGCGAGGTACTTGACCTCTATATGATACATTTTACAAACACTGCATTCGTTTTTAAAAGACAAACTTTCATTACATCGAAAGTTGACAGCAGGTATGCCATTTCATAATATATCCAACTATAATTGACTTAATAATAATCTTGATGAACTCAACGACTCGAATGCAACGTCTTTTGAAATATGTCATGAATGACTCCAAGTAATATCTCTAATATGAGCAAATGCACAGCGGAAGATTTCTTTCAAACCTGAGAATAAACATGCCTTCAAGTGTCAACCAAAAGGTTGGTGAGTTTATTAGTTTATCATAAACATTCATTTCCATCATTTTAATAGACCACAAGATTTCATTTTTCATAAATAACCTTACACATGCAAGTGTATAAAAATCATTCATATGATGAACACCTGGTAACCGACATTAACATAATGCATATAGAATATCCCTCGCATAATCGCAAGTATGCCATAAATATTGGCAATCGCAATCACCATTTAAATCGAAGTACTAAAGCATTCCAAATTCCAGAATGGAGTTTGTTAGGCCCATAGATCTATCTTTAGGATTCGCGTCAATTAGGGGCCATTTCCCTAATTCTTAGGCTACCAGACTTGAAGGGGCAATATTCGGTATAGTAATCCAACCATAGAATGTAGTTTTAAGTACTTGTGTCTATTTCGTCAAACATTTATAAAAGTAGTGCATGTATTCTCAGTCCCAAAAATATATATTGCAAAAGCATTTAAAAAGGGAGCAAATGAAACTCACAATACGATATTTTGTAGTAAAAATATGCATACGACGGAACTGAACAATGCAGGGTTGGCCTTGAATTCACGAACCTATATCAGTTATATATTTATTAATACACATAATTATAAGTGAATATATATATATATATATATATATATATATATATATATATATATATATATATATATAATTTATTAGTTGTATCATTTTTATATATAATGATATATATATGTCCCATTTATTCTTTTTGTATATGAAAATATTGATTTTTGTTATGTTATATGTATTAAATATATTTATATATATATCAGTTGTTTGGAAAGATAGTTATCATAATAATACTAAATATGATAATCATTATAATACTGATAATATTAATAATAATACTTATATTAATCATAATAATGATTTCAATGATTATAAATATGATAATAATACTGAGATTAGTGATAAATATAATAAATTGTATTATGATAGTAATAATAAAACTAATAATACTTAATGTTAATATTTAGTGATAACAATAATAATAATACTAATTATTCTAATAATCATATTCTAATGTTAGTTATAATAATGATAATTTTATTAATCATTTTGATACTAATGCTAATAAAAGTAATGGTAATACTAATAATAATAATAATAATAATAATAATAATAATAGTGATAGTAATAATAATAATAATAATAATAATAATAATAATAATAATAATAATAATGAAATGTACTTTAATGATCATAATAATATTAATAATAATAATATTAGTAATAATTTACTTATTATAATTATAATAGTAATGATAAGTGTTAATTAATAATACTAGTAATTATAATACTAATGATAATAATAACAATCAAAATAATGATAAAAATTATAGTAGTAATACTAATAACATTTATAATAATAATAATAATGTTTGTAATGAAAACTACCTTCCAAAAGTCTCTCAAAAAAGAAATGGCCCAAACTAGAATCGAATCCGAGACCTCCCACTCACCCAAACTAACCCTTAACCATTCCACTGCTGCGTGTTTTTCTGATTAATACCACATTCAAATAAATATAACCCGTATCTACTATTCTTCCTATTTCTTCTTCATTAAAATTTATCGACTGGAAATTCTCCATAATCAAAATAGCAGATTAAAGGTTTGAATTAGATTTTTTATTTGGAGTATAAATTATCAATGATATTTGTTTGTATTAATAGAAAACGAAAAAAATATTAAATAGAGAAGGACCTGCTGTGTTCGTAAAAAGAAAAAAAATAAAACTCAAAGTATGAATTCAATTTCTAGAACGTTTTAGAAAAAGATTTCAACATGAAAATGGTTCTAAACCATACCTATAAACTTTCTGTACCATCAATTGGACTTGAAATATCACAATTTACTCGAATTCCTTGATGAACCAGTAGTTTGACTTTTTGATTTTAAAAGTTTGACCTTAAAATTCAGACTCGATAAGATGAATTGGTATTTGAAACTTTGCAGAAACATTCAATAGAGGATTCCTAATCTATTTTTATTTTTAGATTTTGAGATTTAATTGAAAAATCATGCTTTTTGAAAAATTGAACCAAGAACAGAGTTTTTAAATGTGTTCTTCAAGTTTTCGATTTCAATCTGATTAATTAAAAGCCTTTAAGGGTTTTTGTGATTGGTAAATAAAAATTTGAGGGTTATTTGTATTACATATCTCAGGATTCGATCGTATATAAACTGAATTGATGGTCGACTTAATTTTTCATCAAGTACTGAATAAAATAAAAAAATAAAGTAGGAAAGGAACTGCAAACAGATTTTTGGATCTTATGGACAATTGGTTTTTGATATGGAATCAAATTAGAGACAGGATTAAGAGTTTAACATAGTTGATCGATACATGTAACAAATTGTACGATTTTGTTTGATTCTATTATAGTTTTATAATAAATACAATTTAAATAATAAATATTTTATTATTAATAATAATAATTATAATAACAAAAAATTATAATGCTACTAATAAAAATAATTATTATATTATTGCTGAATATAATAATAGATTGTATATATTTTTACATCATTAATATTTAATATTAAATTTTTTTAAAAAGGACTAATAATAATAGTAGTAGGAATAATAATAACGATAATAATATTAATAGTAATAATAATTGTATTAATAATAATAATAAATAGTAGTGATATTAAAAATCATAAAGTTGATAATTTTAATAAGTTTAATCATAATAAAACAATAACAATAATATGTTTATTAATACTAATAATAATAATATAACAATTTATATATATCAAATATCATAATTGTATATCTCTTATATTAATATATTTACATTTATAGATTTTAATTAATCTTATTAGTAAATCTATATATAATAATAATACTCTTAATACAATAACTAATAGTAATGCAAAAATAATAGTAATAATAATAATATTGTTACTAATGATAATGATGTTAATTAATGTATAACAATAATATTATTAATTACAATAATACTAATAATATATCAATTTATATATATATATATATATATATATATATATATAGATTAATTTCCATAGTTATATATTATTTATTGATAATAATAACACATCTAACACTGATTTAATAATGATCATAAAAATATTAATATCATTAATGGTACTAACATTATTATTAGTTATAATAATTTTTAATTTTATTGATAATAATAATATTAACAATAATGATATAACAACTTCTACTTATCAAATTTCATATGTATATATATTAATATTAATATAATATTAATAATACAAATACTAATATTAATATTAATATTAATAATACTATTAATAGAATTGATGATAATAATATAGCATATAATATATTACCATTTATTATTTATTTAATATTATATTCTATGATAACATTTACTGAATAGTTACTATTTATATATTTATATATATTTATTTACAAACCATTGTTCGTGAATCGTTGGGCATAGTCAAAGGTCAATTGAATATATAAAACAGTTCAAAATTATTAAGATTTAACATTACAGACTTTGCTTATCGTATCAAAATCATATAAAGATCAAGTTTAAATTTGGTAGAAAATTGTCGAGTCATCACAGTACCTATCCGTTAAAGAAATTTTGTCCCGAAATTTGAGTGGGGTTGTCATGGCTAACAATAAAAATGTTTTCATGACGAATATGGTTTGAAAAAATTAAGTTTTATCACCACTGAATAATATGGATAAGACAATTCAATAACTCGAAGCGTACGAATGAAGCTATCGCTAAATAGTGAAATAAAGAAATAGAGATTTGTCTTATCTTTTGACGTAGTCACTATTGAATTCCGGAATTCAAGGGAGTTAAAGAAAATCTTCAAAATCTAAAAGATTTGATTCTTCGGCGAGTAAGTAAATTAAGATCTCTATAATTAAATGCGGTGATCTGCCTCGATTCTGTCTGATATTTCCATTATAAATTAAACTCTTCCATTCCATTATTCTCACCATTCCTATACTTTCTTTCTTAGTTCATACATCCAAAAGATTGTGAAAATGCTTAATCCAGTTCTAATCCTTGATATTTTTCTAATTATCATTTCTGTCATCCTTCTTTTCAATCTTTCACCAGAAAAATCTGTTTACTTCTACTATTACCTTGGGTGATACTATTCTTAATTATACCGTGTCTTTATATTGCTATTCGTAATAATATCCACGGTTTGTAATTTATGTATTATTATCGGGCTTTATATTCTCCCTTATATTTCGGAGTCCCTGCTTCCGTCTTCTATAATCATCGTCATTCACAGTTAATGCTTTCTCTTATTTGCTGCGATTTATACCCCCTTTTTATTTCAGAGCTTCTTGCTTTTGTTTTTTTTTCGCAAGTAATGGTCCAGAATTCGTAGGTATGGAGTTTCGAATTATCATAATATACAAGGTAGAAGGGAAAGGTACTAGCACGATTTGATTTGTAAAAATACCAGAATCACTGAGAAAAGAACTATCAAGAATATACTTTCTTGATATGTTAAGAAGTTAAGCAGAATGAAAGAGTTATGTAACATGGCACATGATGACGTTATGATCTGTGAATCATCACGTCCCATTAGAAACTCAGCATGACTTACTGTAATATAATCACGTTGATCAAGTGTCATTATATTATACTAACTCATGTTTCAGTTCCCAACACTACTTCAGAATTCATTCATAGTTTATGCTTTGATTTTATAGAAATTTCCAATATAATGTATTACAGATAGCACGAAGAGGTATATAATTTCAGACGAGAATATTTATGAAAATATCTTCAGAAGTATTAAAAATATTTATGATGATATTTTGAAATTTCTAAGTTCAAAAGTTGATAAGGAAAAAAATTTTCGCAAGATTTTAACATGACTTCGGAGCAGGATATTCTCTAAAGATTTCATTGGATCCAGAATTACCGGGATTCTTTGAATATAGGGTTTGGTCCTTGTATTTTTCCTTGGTCTCCTTCATGGTTAGCTCAATCTGTTTTTTAGTACCAAATTTTCTATCGAGCGTTCCCAACATTCCATTCTTTATTATCAAACTTTTGGCCGTTTAGACCATCTACAATTTTGCTGTTTCCTCTGCAATTAATGCTACCATATCTGAATCATCGATTATCAATTCGAGGTGGTTTTAAGAGAATTATGTTTTTAGATGATTAAACGCTGATGGTAATATGGTGGAATATAAAAGGTTTCCCGGTAACAATAACAATGGCAAACGTATATATTAAAGTTATAATAAGGTTGATTCGAACAAAAAGTCGAAGTTGACTTGCTGGAGCTGTGACAAAACTGGCTATCTTGAACGAGAGTTGCAAAGTTATTTTAGGTAATAATAATGCTAAAGTAATTAGCACAGCTACGTGTTAAACGTTTACTCAGTTTTTTAGAGTTGTTCAGGTGCATAACTATAAGCATAAATCTTTCCTTCCGTAGATGAAGTGTTGTTGATTCATCCTCTGATTGAGGTGTTTTCAAGAATCATGAAAGGTTTAAACGCAGATTGTAATCGTCGAGATACAAATAAGGTTTAAGATGAAATCAAGTGGAAAACTTGAAGAAATATTTAGTTTCATATTTTATAATCAATATTTTAATTCATTTTAATTAACCAATGTCATTAGTCCATAGTTAGGAGTCCACAATTGGTAATTCAACAATTCATATATATATAATATTCGAATTAATTATTACGTGTCGTGACCCATTATATACATGTCTCAGACTCGATCACAACTCAAAGTATATATATTATTTAGAATCAACCTCAATCCTGTATAGCTAACTCAAGCATTACTGCATATAGAGTGTCTATGGTTATTCCAAATAATATATATAAATGCGTCGACATGATATGTCAAAACCTTGTATACGTGTCCTAATATTTAAAGTGCATAAAATAAATAACAGAAATTAAATGACGATAAATAAAATTGTGAAAATTAAAATTGCGATAAATTGCGATAAATAAAATGTAATACGGAATTAACAGTTAGCTAGGAACAGTTAGCTAGGCTTTTTTTAGCGTAGATTCTTAACAAAATTTCTCATAGTTAATTTGTTTGTTTCTAACAAATTTTATTTTGTCCAATGTTTTCTTCATTATGCCACTTGTTGAATTCTGATAGGTCAAAATCCAAATATGAAATTTAAATGAAAATGATTATTATGCGGTGAACGGATACGTATATCTGTGGATGTAAGTAGAATAGTGAATGACTGTTGAATCAGATTCGAAGAATGTACAGTGTAACTTATTAATGTGAAATCTAAATATTCATCGGGTATTACCTACCCGTTAAAATATTTTCACCATTAACAGCTTGTACAAAAGAATTTTTAATTACAATCTTTATGAAAACATGTATGCATGTATATTTTCTTCAGATGTAATCATAGATTTAATGAGTCAATATGATATTAGACTCATTTGATTTACCGTTAGAACAAGAATATATAATCTCTAAAACATCAGAGATTACATAATCGCTATGTCGAACGAAGATAACTGATGTAGAACGATACGTAGAACAATGATTATACTCGAGGTACAGAATGAGATGTTGAGGCATGGATTGTTGATGGTACTGGTGCTGTTATTGATGGTACTGTTGGTACCGGTGATGTTGCTGAAGCAGGTAAATTTTGCACCATATTCTCCAAATTGATTACTCGAACGCGAAGTTCGTTGACTTCTTCTATTATTTCTAGATGATTGTCGTTTGGAACGAGCGGATGAATAAGGTTTATAATTTTAGATAGAATATAATCATGGCGAGATATTCGGGAAATGAGTGTGAAAATGGTGTAAAAATAGGTTTGCCGGTAAGTGATTCAGGTTATTCGCCAAGAGGTGAATTCAGTTCGTGGAAGGGATCGCCTTCTTCGAGTCTCCATTGATTAATTCGACTACGAACTCATTCCCAATTCATCCAGAATTGATGATGGCTGATTGGTTGATTTATTCTGGTGACGCTGCTTTCGGAGCTTAGGTGAACATCTATATCGGAATAGCTGTCGGATTTCGAAGAACTTGAACTAGTGGCGAGTTCCATTTCGTACGATTGAGTAAAGGGTTTTTCGGTAGGAAATGATTTTCGGCTATCAGATGGTATTCTAATTACATAGAATATCTATATATATAGAACAAAAGATTTCATAGAATACGGAGGAATTTACAAAATATGTCAGACAAAGTTTACAGTAATAGATACGCTAAGATATGAATCTTGTCTATACACTATTCATGCAATCAATGCAGTAAGATGTATCTAGACTAAGAATGATAAGCAAATGAATCCCTAAGAATGATAAGCAGGTAATTTTTGACACGAAATGATAAGCAAAACTTTGGACATGCAGACACGGTCGAAGTCCAGACTCACTAATACATCTAAACCACTATCAGTTAGACACACTAATGCAAGACCTGGTTCGCTAAGACCACCGCTCTGATACCACCTCTAATGACCCGTCCTAATCCATATGGATAAATACATTACATTTGGTTACATCGCGAGGTACTTGACCTCTATATGATACATTTTACAAACACTGCATTCGTTTTTAAAAGACAAACTTTCATTACATCGAAAGTAGACAGCATGCATGCCATTTCATAATATATCCAACTATAATTGACTTAATAATAATCTTGATGAACTCAATGACTCGAATGCAATGTATTTTGAAATATGTCATGAATGACTCCAAGTAATATCTCTAATATGAGCAAATGCACACCGGAAGATTTCTTTCAAACCTGAGAATAAACATGCTTTCAAGTGTCAACTAAAAGGTTGGTGAGTTCATTAGTTTATCATAAACATTCATTTCCATCATTTTAATAGACCACAAGATTTTATTTTTCATAAATAACCTTACACTCGCAAGTGTATAAAAATCATTCATATGATGAAAACCTGGTAACAGACATTAACATAATGCATATAGAATATCCCCCGCATACTCGCAAGTATGCCATAAATATTGGCAATCGCAATCACCATTTAAATCGAAGTACTAAAGCATTCCAAATTCCAGAATGGGGTTTGTTAGGCCCATAGATCTATCTTTAGGATTCGTGTCAATTAGGGGTCATTTCCCTAATTCTTAGGCTACCAGACTTGAAGGGGCATTATTCGGTATAGTAATCCAACCATAGAATGTAGTTTTAAGTACTTGTGTCTATTTCGTCAAACATTTATAAAAGTAGTGCATGTATTCTCAGTCCCAAAAATATATATTGCAAAAGCATTTAAAAAGGGAGCAAATGAAACTCACAATACGATATTTTGTAGTAAAAGTATGCATACGACAGAACTGAACAATGCAGGGTTGGTCTCGAATTCACGAACCTATATCAGTTATATATTTATTAATACACAGAATTATAAGTGAATAAATTTATATATATATATATATAATAATTTATTAGTTGTATCATTTTTATATATAATGATATATATATGTCCCATATATTTTTTTGTATATGAAAATATTGATTTTTGTTATGTTATATGTATTAAATATATTTTTATATATATCAGTTGTTTGGAAAGATAGTTATCATAATAATACTAAATATGATAATCATTATAATACTGATAATATTAATAATAATACTTATATTAATGATAATAATGATTTCAATGATTATAAATATGATAATAATACTGAGATTAGTGATAAATATAATAAATTGTATTATGATAGTAATAATAAAACTAATAATACTTAATGTTAATATTTAGTGATAACAATAACAATAATACTAATTATTCTAATAATCATATTCTAATGTTAGTTATAATAACGATAATTTTATTAATCATTTTGATACTAATGCTAATAATAGTAATGGTAATACTAATAATAATAATGATAATAAAAATAATAATAGTGATAGTAATAATAATAATAATAATAATAATAATAATAATAATAATGAAATGTACTTTAATAATAATATTATTATTAATAATAATAATATTTGTAATAATTTACTTATTATAATTATAATAGTAATGAAAAGTGTTAATTAATAATACTAGTATTTATAATAATAATAATAATATTTGTAATGAAAACTATCTTCCAAAAGTCTCTCTAAAAAGAAATGGCCCGAACTGGAATCGAACCCAAGACCTCCCGCTCACCCAAACTAACCCTTAACCATTCCACTACTGCATGTTTTTCTAATTAATACCACATTCAAATAAATATAACCCGTATCTACTATTCTTCCTATTTCTTCTTCATTAAAATTTATCGACTGGAAATTCTCCATAATCAAAACAGCAGATTAAAGGTTTGAATTAGATTATTTATTTGGATTATAAATTATCAATGATATTTGTTTGTATTAATAGAAAACGAAAAAAAAATATTAAATAGAAAAGGACCTGCTGTGTTCGTAAAAAGAAAAAAAATAAAACTCAAAGTATGAATTCGATTTTTAGAACATTTTAGAAAAAGATTTCAACATGAAAATGGTTCTAAACCATACCTATAAACTTTCTGTACCATCAATTGGACTTAAAACATCACAATTTACTCGAATTCCTTGATGAACCAGTAGTTTGACTTTTTGATTTTAAAAGTTTGACCTCAAAATTCAGACTCGATAAGATGAATTGGTATTTGAAACTTTGCAGAAACATTCAATAGAGGATTCCTAATCTATCTGCATTTTTAGATTTTGAGATTTGATTGAAAAAATCGTGCTTTTGAAAAATTGAACCAAGAATAGAGTTTTTAACTGTGTTCTTCAAGTTTTCGATTTTAATCTGATTAATTAAAAGCCTTTAAGGGTTTTTGTGATTGGTAAATAAAAATTTGAGGGTTATTTGTATTACATATCTCAGGATTCGATCGTATATAAACTGAATTGATGGTCGACTTAATTTTTCATCAAGTACTGAATAAAATAAAAAATAAAGTAGGAAAGGGACTGCAAACAGATTTTTGGATCTTATGGACAATTGGTTTTTGATATGGAATCAAATTAGAGACAGGATTAAGAGTTTAACACAGTTGATCGATACATGTAACAAATTGTAAGATTTTGTTTGATTCGTTTACAGTTTTATAATAAATACAATTTAATGAATAAATCTTTTATTAATAATAATAATTATTATAATAACAACAAATTATAATGATACTAATAATTATAATAATTATATTATTGCTGAATATAATAATAGATTGTATAAATTTTTACATCATTAATATTCAATATTAATTTTTTTTTAAAAAGGACTAATAATAATAGTAGTAGGAATAATAATAATGATAATAATATCAATAATAATAATAATTGTATTAATAATAATAATAAATAGTAGTGATATTAAAAATCATAAAGGTTGATAATTTTAATAAGTTTAATCATAATAAAATAATAACAATAATATGTTTATTAATACTAATAATAATAATAATAATATAACAATTTATATATATCAAATATCATAATTGTATATCTCTTATATTGATATATTTACATTTATAGATTTTAATTAATCTTATTAGTAAATCAAAATATAATAATAATACTCTTAATATTATAACTAATAGTAATACAAAAATAATAGTAATAATAATAATATTGTTACTAATGATAATGATGTTAATTAATGTATAACAATAATATTATTAATTACAATAATACTAATAATATATCAATTTATATATATATATATATATATATATATATATATATATATATATATATATATATATATATATATATATATATATATATATATATATATATATATATAGATCAATTTCCATAGGTATATATTATTTATTGATAATAATATCACATCTAACACTGATTTAATAATGATCATAAAAATAGTAATATCATTAATGGTCCTAACATTATTATTAGTTATAATAATTTTTAATTTTATTGATAATAATAATATTAACAATAATGATATAACAACTTCTACTTATCAAATTTCATATGTATATATATTAATATTAATAATACAAATACTAATATTAATATTAATATTAATATTAATAATAATATTAATAGAATTGATGATAATAATATAGCATATATATATTACCATTTATTATTTATTTAATATTATATTCTATGATAACATTTACTGAATTGTTACTATTTATATATTTATATATATTTATTTACAAACCATTGTTCGTGAATCGTTGGGCATAGTCAAAGGTCAATTGAATATATGAAACAGTTCAAAATTTTTGAGATTCAACATTACAGACTTTGCTTATCGTATCGAAATCATATAAAGATCAAGTTTAAATTTGGTCAGAAATTGCCGGGTCGTCACAATCACCACATCTTTTGGTAAACTTAACACCTCTATATGGCTTTAATTCCCCTCGGTCATTAGCCTATAGTATTTTCTCTAGTTCTTTAAAGGGGCCAGATGGTTCGTCTTGCCGAGTTTTTCTCACATTCACCGTTAGATTTTCCATTAGGCATAGGAGACTCATTCGGTGTTTCCAGTCCAAAATCACGATCTCCTGTTACATTTAAAGATAGTAAATAATCAAAGAATAATTACATTTGACAACAACAATGTAATTAACATATATACATGTATATATAAAATTCAACTTTGTTATACATGCGGTACATGAAGTAGGAGAATCCTTCTACAAATACTTCAACTCCTTCAGAAAACATCTGGAAGCAACCACTACAGTTCAAACCCTTAAGCAACATCATAACCTAATCAAACCCTAATTAAACAACATACAAAGCAGGTAAGTGGAGAAAAACTAAACTAAACAAAACACAATACATCATGAGATGAGAGGTGGGTTGAAATCATACGATAACCTGCACGAAATCACACAAACAGTAGATAATTAATAAAACCAACAAAAATTGTTCCTTCGCCAAAAATTGCACATTTATGAGAAGAGATTGATAAAATAATGAACCCGTTTAGCACACAAATAATCGCCATAGAAATCTTTGTGTAAAAGAAAAAAATACCTGTGAAAATACATGTGATCCAGTATTATTAGTTGGATTTGTAGAGCCCTTCATAATCTTGATTTTTGATGAATGGTTATTCTGGAAACCTAATTTTCCAGAGACAAATGTCGAATGACCACTTGATCCAATGGGTGATATTGAAAGTTGATTTTTGATCTAATAGTCACTTCTTCTCCATTTTAAAATTTTTTGAAATTGATTAGGAAAAAAAGACTTTGTTATTATATATAATATAGATAGATATAGATATAGATTATTATGAAACGTTTATAATCGATATGAATGAGGCATTTCAATACATGCGTTGCTTTTATAAATATTTGATGAAATAGACATAAGTACTCAAAATTACATTCTATGATTAGATTTTTTTATAACGGATATCACCCTTTGAGCTTGGTAACCTAAGAATTAGTGTTTATTATAATTGCCACTAATTGATGCGAATTCTAAAGATAGATCTATGGGCACTAACAAGCCCCAGTCAGAGAATTTAAACTGCTTTAGTACTTCGATTTATCATGTCCGATGAGAGTCCCGGAATGATGGGGATATTCTAGATGCATTTTTGTTAATGTCGGTTACTAGGGGTTCAATTCATATGAATGATTTTTATACACTTGCGAGGTATGATTGTTAATGAAAATGAAATCTTGTGGTCTATAAAAGTTATGGAAATGATTGATTATGATAAACTAATGAACTCACCAACCTTTTGGTTGACACTTTTAAGCATGTTTATTCTCAGGTATGAAAGAAATCTTCCGTTGTGCATTTTTTCATTTTAGAGATATTACTTGGAGTCTAATGGTGTATCCTATCGTATACACATATAAAAGGCATCATGGTTGCAAAAAAGTAGCATCAGGAAGATTGGAGACAGCAGTTTTGTGGTATTATCCGTCCTGCATTCTCCGTTGTACAGGCTGCTCCATCATGCGTAAGCCCTGAAGGCCGCCTTGTAACGACCCTGGAATTTCCAACGTTTATTTATTAATAATTATTATTATTAATACGTGTGATTAAACGAATGTATGTTATTACATTTACATGTTGCCATGATTGCCCGTACTTGACTTTTAAGTGCCCGAAACGTCTTAGTGACACACGAAACTTCACGAATAATATTTCTAGATATTATTTGCATACATGATTAGTTTTATTAATCATTTTAATTAACTAAGGTTGTTAGTTGGTTACTTGGGCTTTAATTGGGTTACTTGTTATTTTTGGAACTTGGGCTTGTTTTAAGTTAATGGACACTTGACTTTGGGCTTACAAGCCCACCCTACATTATTAATGGACCCTTTAAACCATGTCTTGAAAGTGTAAGTGATACTTGGAGTTTTAACTAGTTAGTTACTTGCAAATGGAATCTAGTTCTCTTAATCCCCATGTAAGCAACTCTTTTACCCACACATTTGAAGCCTTACTTGCAAGAGACCACCAAACATTTCCCTTCCCTTGTTGAGCCCCCAAACCGTCGGTTTGGAGCACCATATGGGTGCTCTTGATTTCATTTTTCTTCATTACTTCATCTCTTGTATTCTCTCTCAAAAACACACACACAAAAACACTTTCAAACTTTTCTCTCATTTCTCTTATCTTTTTGTAAGTAACTTTGAACTTGTTCTTCCTTTTCTTTCTTTCTAAAACCGTAGCAAGGCACCTCTAAATCATCATCATCTTTTGTTAGTTGCTTGATTGATTACTTGTCTTTGTTGTTGTTTAGTTATTTACCTGTTATTACTTACTTACTTTCATGTTACAAGAATAAACTTACTAGTTTGATTCTTCATCTTTATCTTGTTATAACAAGAACAACAAGAACAACAAGAACATAATCTATCTAGTTATGTTCTACCTTATTTGTGTCAAAAGATTATAAAGTTCATGGTTGAAAGACATACTTGAAGCTCATGAAGTAAACTTCAAAGTTTACTTTCTAAAGATCAAACTTTGGTTTGAATCTTTAAAGTATGAACAACCATGAATAATTTACTTGTTTACTTAGTTTACTACTTCATTCTTGCACTTTAATTTCATGATTTATGTTCTTGTTGGTCAAATGTTACAAGTTAACTTTGATCTCATTAATCTTGAACTTAAAGTTAACTTTAAAGTTCAAGAACATATAAAGGAAACTTTTTAATTATAACTTTGTATACTTATGCTTGATCTAGACTTTTGAGTCTTGGATCTTCAAGATCTAACTAAGAACTATGTTCTACATTTTAAGATCTTGATTTCATAAGTTCATTTTCAAGTTTGTAACTTATTATTAGTCTTATAGTTCATGTAAGTGTCAAACCTAAGACTTTGATGTAACTTTGGTTCATCAAACTACATGCAACTCTTAAGTGAGTTGTGCTTCATGTCTTAGACTTGCACTAGGGTTATGATGGTCAAGACTTGGTTAAGATGATGTAGATACATCAATGAGTTGTACACTTCAAGCTATATGCATCAAGGATGAGAACCATGATGAACATCAAGCACCAAGACCACCCGAACCCTTTTAAACTTACTGTTTCTGTCCAAAAG